>NW_027497761.1:0-90837 GCF_021521415.1 Bidens hawaiensis | reverse complement strand
TAAGTTCACTGGTGAAATCAGCTACAAAGTCTGCTAATGCTTGAGATTTGATGGCAGTTCTAGGTTCATACGTTATGTCATATGCACTTAGCTTCACAGCCCATTTTGCCATTCTTCCTCGGGTTTTACCAGTAGAGGAGCAGAAGAAAGATAAGCTTTTAAGGATGCTAAAGCTTCCTCATGCTTACTGGTCCACTCGAACCTTTTGTTCTTCCTCGGGATATCATAAAATTCTTTACACTTTTCTGAGGATTTGGATATGAATCTATTGAGTGCCGCTATCCTGCCGGTTAGCCTTTGAACATCCTTGACTGACGCTGGGGGTTTCAGATTCATGATAGCCTTGTATCTGCTCCTGACTTGCCTCTATCCCCCTTTTGGTGACCATGTAACCCAAGAATTTACCAGACTTCACTCCGAAATGGCACTTTGAAGGATTCAGCTTCATGTTGTAATTGTCAAGGATATCAAATGCGGTCTTGAGATCTTGGAGGTGATCCTCAGCTTTCTTGGACTTCACCAACATATCATCAATATAGACCTCCATCGTGTCCCCCAGTTGCTCTTTGAACATCATGTTAACTAACCTCTGATAGGTCGCACCTGCATTTCTAAGTCCAAAGGGCATAGCAATATAACAATAAATACTTGTGGGAGTCATGAAGGCCGTATCTTCTTGATTTTAGGGCTCCATCTGGATTTTCTGAAATCCTAAGGATGCGTCCATAAATGTCATCATCTCGAGGAATGTAGGGCGTAATGCTCTTTATAACGTAAGATATGAAAGCAAGTTAGTATAAAAGAAAGTAAGAAAGTATGAAAGTAGGATTGAAATAATATGAGTTTGTGTGTATTGTATAATGTATGATTAACTAGAACTCACTCAGCGTAGCTGACTTTTAGTATGCACGCAGGTGAGTAGGATGAGGCAGCTCGCTTGAGGGGACACGTGGCGTTGAATAAGAGACTGGCATCAGAAGGCTCAAGACGTGATATGTTTTAATTACTTTGTTTTTGAAAGACAAGTTGTTTGTTTAAGACAAGTTTTGGATGTTACGAAATGTTTTATGAAAGTTTTAATGTTCCGCGAATGTTTTAATTAACTCTGATATTTAGAACTGCGTTTATGAGTAAATCCAACACAAAAGTAGGGCTACCGGTAACGGGGCCTTACAAGTTGGTATCAGAGCAAAGTTCGAGAGATTTAAGCATCCTACATGCTTAGACTCGAACAGAGAATGGGATTTAAGTAAGAAAGAAAGAAGATGCAAGTTCAAGAATGCCATGTGTCGCTCAAGCAAGATCAGTAAAGGTAAAGTGTATGATTAAATGTTATATGTTAATGAGAAAGAAAAGATATGTGAACGACAGGGATAGGAATAATTGATTGTTTGATTTGACTAACTGCTTAAGTAGAACCAGCACAAATAGACTCATAAAGGGAAGTGTATAGGACACGGAAAGTAACGTGATCAGCTAATCACAGCTGGCCACTGTTATTACCTGTTAGCCTTACTATCCTTGTACTAAATAGTTCCTTGAGTGATGATGTTTGTGTTTTCTCTTTTAGAATACGATGGCTGGAGCTGGAGACATTGCTGGAGCTGGAGGTCGCACTGGACAACGCGGCAGGCCTCGTCGTGTCCAGCAACCTTCGGTTGAGACAGCTTCCAACACCGAAGCCGAAGGAAGCGCATCTGGAAGAAACCCGGAAAACAACGAAGGAGTCCAACTGGATCCCGTGATTCAAGCAGCTATTGTTCAAGCCGTAGTTACAGCTGTGAAGAATACAACTCCTGGAGGGTCTGCTGGAAGCCGTGAAAAAAACTGCTGAAGGGGCAGGTGGTGATGGTAGGAAAGATGATGATAGGGAAAAGGGTGATTCAAGTGAGGTAAGGTCTGTGAAAGTTGATGATAGGAAGAGGGGCCGAGGCGATTGCAACTATAAGTCCTTCAAAGGTTGTGACCCGCCTAAGCTGACTGGTTTAGGAGACGCAATCGCTACTCTTCAGTGGATAACCGCCATGGATAAAATTATCCGAATCAGCGAGTGTCGTCCTGACCAAGCTGTCGGTTATGCCACCCAATCATTTGAAGATGAGGCTATGTATTGGTGGGAGAGTGTGGAGCAGAGGAAGACCCGTGAAGAGATCAAAGCGATGAAGTGGGAGGATCTGAAGGAATTAGTGATGAAGAAGTTATGTGCTAACGCCGAGGTTGAGAGGGCGGAGATGAAGTTCCTGAACTTGAAAGCTGGGACAATGACACATCGTGAGTACACCACCGAGTTCAATCGAATGTCTAGGTTGGTACCCGATATGGTCAGCACTGAGGCTAAGAGAATCAAGTGTTATGTGAGGGGATTACCACAGAGAGTCCGCATGTTAGTCAGGACAAGTAAACCTGCTACTTTTGATTCAGTTGTCGAACTCGCAGAGATGGTCTATGCAGACCTGGCTGCGGATGATGTGGTGGTGGGAGACGAGAAGAAAGAGAAGAAATGGGTTGCTCCTGCTAAACGACCCGGTACCCAGACGTGGAACCCTAAGAACAAGCAGCCGAGAGTTTGGGAGAACAGGTCGTGCAAGACTTGTGGCAAGGCACACAGTGGTGAGTGTAGGTGGGGAAAGGGTTCGGATACATGTCATAAGTGTGGAAAGATGCATGCTGGAGAGTGTAGAGTTGGGTCGAATGTTTGTTACAAGTGTGGGAAGGCAGGTCATTATGCTCATGAGTGCAGTTCTAAGCCTGCATGCTACAAGTGTGGTAAGACAGCTCACTTTGCTAGAGAATGCACCGAGGGTGAAGCTGGAGGTAGTGGAAAGAAGGATGCCGATCAAGCTAGGCCAAGAACTAGAGCCTACATGCTGACCCAAGAACAAGCCAAGCAGATTCCGGATGTCGTCACAGGTACGTTTCTAGTGAACGATGTTTCCGCTTCTGTATTATTTGATTCGGGCGCAAACAAAAGTTTCGTAGCCACACCATTTAGTAAACTAGCTAAAATGAAATGTTGCCGAGTGACTGAAACTCTTATAGTAGAAACCGCTAGTGACACTTCGGTTAAAATAATGAAAATGGTTAAGGACTGTAAGATAGAATTGGAGGGACATGAGTTCCCTGTTACCTTGTATGTTATGACCTTAGGAGGGTTCGATGTGGTTTTGGGTATGGATTGGTTGTCTGAGTTTGAAGCTCAAATAGTGTATAAGAGTAGGATAATAAGGTTAAAGTCCTTGGATGGTAGTGCGGTGACGGTTTATGGTGATAAGGAAAGTTCTGGGCTTAATGTCATTTCGATGATAAAAGCCGAGGGTTTGCTAAGGCGAGGGTGTTGTGCCTACCTGGCGTATGTTGTCAACGCTACAGCCGAGACGAAAGAAATGAAAGATGTTCCTATTGTGCGCAATTACCCAGAAGTATTCCCTGAGGATCTTCTGGGGTTGCCACCAGAGCGAGAGATAGAGTTTCAGATAGATTTAGTACCAGGAGCCCAACCTGTCGCGAAAGCGCCTTACCGTCTAGCACCGTCCGAGATGAAAGAATTGATGTACCAACTGCAAGAACTCCTCGACAAGTGTTTTATCAGACCGAGTGTTTCTCCGTGGGGCGCACCAGTGTTGTTCGTGAAGAAGAATGATGGAAGTATGAGAATGTGCATAGACTATCGTGAGTTGAATAAGCTTACGGTAAAGAATAGATACCCTTTTCCAAGGATTGATGATCTGTTTGACCAACTGCAAGGTTCAAGTTGGTTCTCACGAATAGATCTCAGATCAGGCTATCATCAGCTGAAGGTGAAGGAGGCAGACATCCCTTAGACAGCGTTCCGAACGCGGTATGGACACTACGAGTTCCTCGTAATATCATTCGGTCTAACAAATGCTCCTGCAGCATTTATGGACATGATGAATAGGGTGTGTCGGCCGATGTTGGATAAGTCAGTTATCGTCTTCATTGATGATATATTGATTTATTCAAAGAGCGAGTCTGACCATGCTGAGCATCTGAGAGAGGTATTGGAGACTCTGAAGAAATAGAAGTTGTATGCTAAGTTTTCGAAGTGCGCGTTCTGGTTAAGAGAAGTGCAATTTTTAGGTCACGTGATTAATCCAGAAGGGATTACCGTGGACCCAGCTAAGATTGAAGCGATAACGAATTGGAAGACTCCGCAGAATCCGACTGATATACGAAGCTTCCTAGGGTTAGCTGGCTACTATAGGAGATTCATCGAAGGTTTCTCCAAGATAGCCGCACCGCTGACCGGTATGACCCGAAAATCGATAGTATTCAGTTGGGGAAAGTTTCAAGAAGAAGCCTTTGAGGAATTAAAGAAGAGACTCACGCAAGCTCCAATCCTTGATCTACCCGATGGTGATGAGGATTTAGTTGTTTGTGCTGATGCCTCGCATCAAGGGCTAGGTTGTGTGTTGATGCAACGAGGGAAGGTGATAGCTTACGCATCTATACAGTTGAAAGTCCACGAGAGTACTTATCCGATGCATGATTTAGAGCTAGCGGCAGTAGTGCATGCCTTAAAGATATGGAGGCATTACCTGTATGGTACTAAGTGTACTATTTATACAGATCATAAGAGTTTAAAGTATTTCTTTGAGCAGAAGGAATTGAAAATGAGGCAGAGAAGATGGTTAGAATTGATAAAGGATTACGACTGTGAGATCAAGTACTACCCCGGTAAAGCTAATGTGGTCGCCGACGCGCTAAGCCGTAAGAATGAGGAAGTCCTTGCAACAGTAAAGTCATACAAGTTGATCATGAACCCAAGTCTTTTTGAAGAAATCATCAAGGTGCAGTCAGAGGTGTTAGTAGATGAAGGGTTAGTAAAGAAAGAAAGGATTTGTGGCCAGCAAGATGAGTTGATGGAAAACACTCATGGAGTTAAGACTAGGTTCGAACGTATGTGGATCCCACGCCATGGTGATCTTAGAAGTCGAATCTTAGATGAGGCTCATAAGTCAAGATATTCGATTCATCCAGGAGCTACAAAGATGTATCAAGATTTGAAAAGAGACTACTGGTGGCCTGGGATGAAGAATGATGTAGTGGATTATGTTAGTAAGTCTTAACTTGCTTACAAGTCAAAGCTGAACATCAAAAGCCTTATGGGAAGATGCAACTGCTAGAGATACCTGAGTGGAAATGGGAACACATCACCATGGATTTCATAACTAAGCTACCTCGTACAGCTAAGCATCATGATACTATCTGGGTGATTGTGGACCGTTTAACCAAGAGTGCTCACTTTCTGCCTATACGAGAGGCCATCTCGTCAGAAACGTTAGCAAGCTTGTTCATTAAAGAAGTTGTAACCAAGCATGGAGTACCGTTATCGATCGTGTCTGATAGAGATACACGTATCATCCTCAAACCGATGGACAGTCTGAAAGGACGATCCAAACCCTTGATGATATGCTGCGTGCTTGTGTTTTAGATTTTGGTGGAAGTTGGGATGATCATCTGCACCTGGCAGAGTTCTCCTATAACAACAGTTACCATTCAAGTATTGGTATGCCACCGTTTGAGATGCTTTACGGTAGACGATGTAGAACCCTGGTGTGTTGGGGTGATATTGGTCAGAAAGAAATGGGAAGCCTAGAAGTGGTTCAAGAAACGTCTTCAAAGTTCGATCAGATCAAAGCAAGAATGAAAGCCGCTCAAGACAGACAAAAGTCTTATGCAGATAAGCGGCGACGACCAATTGAGTTTAACGTTGGCGACAATGTGATGCTTAAGGTCTCGCCTTGGAAAGGGATTATCCATTTTAGGAAAAGAGGGAAGTTGAGTCCAAGGTACATTGGACCGTTTAAGATTGTAGATCGTGTGGGTGAAGTAGCTTATAAGCTGGATTTACCCGATGAGTTAGAAGGAATTCATTCAACCTTCCATGTTTCTCATCTGAGGAAGTGTCTAGCTGATGACACGTCTCACGTGCCGTTGATGGACATTGAGGTTGATGAACAATTGAACTACATCGAGCAACCGATAGAGATCGTTGATCGCAAGGAGAAGCTTCGTCACAAGGTTATACCTTTGGTAAAAGTGATATGGAAACATCGCAAGGGATCAGATGCTACTTGGGAGGCTGAGGATGAGATGCGCAAGTTCTACCCTAGTCTGTTTATGTAATAGTTAGGTTTCGGGGACGAAACCTCTTTAAGGAGGGAAGACTTGTAACATCCTAAAATATTCTAATATAAATAAAGAAAGTTGTGTTAAATTGTCGTGCGTTAATAATATTAACTAACGTCTAATATGGAAAAAATCATGGACTTAGATTTAATTAGGATGGGTTAAGGGTAATGGGCCTTAGGTCCATGAGCCTTAAGGGGTATAAATACCTCCTAAAATCACCCTTAAACCCTAAACCATCATTCATTTCCATCTTATTCTCTATACATCCAAAACACACACACCACACACCACCATATACGGCCGGCGGCCGAGAGAGAGAAACGAGCAAGATCCGAGAGAGATTAAACGTTAGTTGGTATTAGATCTTTATTACACGAGATCTAGAGTGCGTAAACAAGTTAAACGAGATCCAAACGAGCACTAAAGGTATGTGATGTGCGAAAATATATATATAAATAAAACACAAGTCGCAACTAAGCTTTAAAAACCAAACAATCTATCCTAGTTCACACAAACGGCAAGTGTACCGGTCGCGTATAGCAAAGATGAGGAAAGTCCGGATATCGAACTCGAAGACACGTGAAAACGTTTATAATTACTAAACTCTAACCAAGACTCACCAAAATATTTAATTGATTTATTTTAGAATTTATTTTAACTACTTAACTTAACTGAATGAAAACTGTTGACAAAACTTTGAAAACTTTGGTTTAAATTCAATATATAAAGACGTCTACCTAGGAATGAATCATGTTGACAGAAATAACAAGACAACGGATTGAAAATATTCACGACGCCGGTTATAAAAGATGACACAACTAAAACTTGTTTAAGAAAGTCAAATTACCTCTCAGTCTCTCTAACAATCTCTAACTTATCTTAGTTGATTTTAAAGAATAAACCGGAAAAACAATTATTAACGTGTTCAAATGTCGACTCTCCTCTCGGTCTCATCGACACACTATCCTAATGGAGACAAATACTATGTCACCAAGGATAGAGGAACAATTTAACTTAACCCAAATTAAACCAACTAATTGCACATAAACACTCAAACTCGACAAGACAAAAACCCGCTCTCGCGCGGTCTTAATTCTAACAAGTAAAAGCAACGAGACAATATTACTTCTTATCACCTCTCGGTCTCAAAGAAGGTGTATTTTAACTGATTTTAGATGATTTATATTACCCACTTATCCCTACGGTTGTACACCCCGCAAATAAACCCTAAACACCAAGTCAATAGTCTAACAAGCAATCAATTAATCAAAACTAATTCAATTAACTAATGCAAGAGGATTATAAGTAATAAAACATAAAACACAGCCATCACACACAATCTAATTTATGGTTTAGTTAAACTTTACATCAATAATTCAAGTCTTGAACATTAACAATCCATTATACAAGTCTAAACTACTCAACAATCATCTATCCTAGGCAGAACAAGCAAGTTTAGCTACTCATAGATTTTGGACAGCCATGTATACTTAAGAAAAACATCACAAACATCAACTTAAACATGATCAAATTCATTCAAGAGTCAAACACAATCAATCACAAGTCAAACTATCAATCACTTGCAAAACAATCCAAAGCAAAAGATTAATTCAACAAAGTTAGGGTTCTTGAACAAAAAGTAAAGTTTAAAGATGTGTTTTACTATAGAGTATGGCTAAGATTATGGATGTTATTGATGCCTAACAGCTGCACAAGATCCTCCTTGATGTCCTCCTTCCTCTCCAGCCGTCACAGCCACCAACAGCCGCCAAGGATTCCTTTTTTTTCTTCTTCTTCCTGCTGTTCCGATCGCAAGGGGGCTGCCAAGGTTAGGGTTTTTTTTATTTCGGGTTTCTTGGCTAGATTATGGCTGATTTTTCTTTTAATTATCTTCATATAATATTATATAAGGCTTCTAACTTGTGGGCTTGGGTTGGGCCTTGAGTTGTAGCTTTAAAACTTGACCAACAAGTCCTCTAGAATCTTCCAAATTGACTCTTTTTTCACCATCTTTCATAAACCTACAATTAACATTTAAACTTTGTAAATTATTGCACTTAGCCCCCAATACTTTCATAAAATAAACAAATAAGCATAAAAACCATGATAAATTCATAAGGAAAGTAAGTGTGTTTTACTACACATCAAACATCCCCACACTTAAGACTTTTTCGTCCCTGAAAAAGATTTGACTGCAGTTGGATCAGAATCGGAAAATCAAAGTTAAATCAAACATATAGGTTAGATTTTAAAGCTCAGAAAAACGCAAAAACCGTGATCATCGATATTGTTGTCCACCTAAACCCATGCCTTAATCTTTACCTTGACAAATAAGATCCGACAATAATATTACTTAGTGGTTTACACAATTAAGACCCGCTTATTTTTTGCTTTTACCGGACCAGACCACCCCAACTTGACTTAAACCTCAAAGTTAGCAGATTTAAAACTTTGTTGCTCAATATTTATGAATAGTTAAGACGATCAAGGGTATTGTTTATCCACTTAAGCTTAAGCATCAAAGTTTACCAAGCAGCCATTAGATACGATTAAGGTTCAATTAATTTATAGCTATTGTTCCCCACAACATGACATACCCCCGTTATCAAGCAATACCCAAATCCATCACCATAGGTGAGTATGCAAAATTTCATCTGTAGGGCTTACATGTAGAGTGTCCCTTGTGGTCCGTTTCTTAATGGTAATGAGACGCGAGCAAGGGGACCCCACATGGCTAACAGAGTGGATGATCAAGTCTGTATTGTATTTGTACTTTTGTACTTTTTGTGATCATGTTTATAGACTTATAAGGGTTTGCTCTTTGGCTTTATTTTAAATATACACAACCCCACTTAGGAATTGTGAATACCCAGATAAATAGATTGCATACAGACCCATGGTCTCCGGACCCGAAGCATCCCATCAATACAGGATTTAAGGTTATAAAACCATACGCCAATGAGGTGTAAAACACTAAACTAGCAGTTTAAGATTTATATCACAGGCTACACGGCATACTCTAACGTTAAACCTGCCCAAGCATCATATGATAACGTATTCAAATTTTTAAAACTCATGATATTTCCACTTTTTCATACCAAAATTTGAGGCTTGAGTATGGCCCGACCTTTCATTGCTTATTTTCCACGGACAAAACGCTTTACCCATAAAAGATTTCCGTTTAACCGTTTTATCTAATTTGCCCTTTCATTTTCAAGGCTGAGCCTACCGACACATCCCAAGTTAAGTGCGTTTTCTTTTATTTATCTTATATTATTAGTAGTTTGAAAAACCGATTTCCGATAAATATCATCATCTCCCACTTTAATGCAACAGAAGCTAAAAACAAGGGACATAATAACTTTTTTTTTTATCATTCAACGTATGAAAACGAAAAACAAGTGAAAACTTTTTTATTTTTTAATTTTTTTTTATTTTTTATTTTTTTATTTTTATTATTATTATTTTTTTTACAACTAAGTAAAATAAATTCCCATCCCCACACTTAGAACGAAATCGTCCTCGATGAGAACAAGGAAAAGAAATAAAATAAAAATAAAACGTAAAGCATAAAATTAAAACTTGAAAGAACAGCAATTAAAATAGAGAACGGGTTACTCCCCTGGTTTAGATGCAGATTCTTCATCAGCTGTGTATGACTCAAACGAACGACCGTATAGCATTTCATTCGCGGCCGCAACCTCGGGTGAACCAGTTCCAAAACACCATCAGAGCTACCATGCGCATAATAATACATGTAAAAACTCAAACTCGCTCGCATGTAGCGGCGTATAAAACAGAAAACAGAAACATAAGAAATAAACATCTTTTTGTGTTTTTGAATTTTTTTAATTTTTTTTTTATTTTTATTAAATATTTATATTTTTTTTTGTATTTTTTATGTTTTTATATATATAAATAAAAATAAAACAAATAAAAACAGATAATAAAGAGAATCATAATACAAACTCTACAACTCGGGCTGTCTCCCGAATGGTGCATCCATCACGACTATTCCTCGGTGAATAAGTCAAGGTAGAACACCTCGACTGTCTGATCAGTTATCGGCTCTCCTATGTAGTGCTTCAATCTATGGCCGTTCACCTTAAACTTCCCGCTTCGATCTTGTATCTCAATCGTGCCATACGGGAAAACCTCAGTGACCGTGAACGGTCCCGACCATCGGGATTTCAACTTTCCCGGGAATAACCTCAATCGTGAGTTATACAGTAAAACCTTATCCCCACACTTGAACTGCTTATTACCCTTCAATTTTCTGTCATGCAGTTCCTTCATATGCTCCTTATACCGAAATGATTGTGCATATGCGTGATCCCGGAGCTCCTCTAATTCATGTAATTGATGGAAACGATTACCCTCTGCGGCGGGTAAATCAAGATTAACCCTTTGAAGGGCCCATGAAGCGCGGTGTTCCAATTCAACAGGAAGATGACAGGCCTTCCCATAAATCATCCGAAATGGTGTGGAACCATTCGGAGTCTTGTAGGCTGTACGGAAGGCCCACAGAGCGTCATCTAATTTGTCGGACCAATCCCGACGATTTGAACCAACCGTTTTCTCGAGAATACGTTTGATTCCCCGATTACTCACTTCTACTTGCCCACTAGTCTGTGGGTGGTAGGCGGTCGCAAGCCAATGGGTGACCCCATAACGCTTCAATGCCTTATCCATCTGAGAGTTGCAAAAGTGAGTACCTCGATCACTGATCAAGGCTTTCGGAACTCCAAAACGAGCAAATAGACTTTTCAGAAAATGGACTACCACTCGGGCATCATTGGTGGGTAGAGCTTTGGCCTCAACCCACTTAGACACGTAATCGACGGCCACGAGTATGTATTTGTTTTCACGCGAAAATGGAAATGGTCCCATGAAATCAATACCCCAAATATCAAAAACCTCACAAACTTGAATGGCATTTTGGGGTATTTCGTTTTGCGAAGAAATGTTGCCGACAAGCTGGCAACGATCGCAACTCTTAACGAATAGGTGAGCATCCTTAAAGATAGACGGCCAGTAAAAACCAGAATCAAAGACTTTCTTTGCCGTAGAATTCACACCGTGGTGACCTCTAGTCGGTCCCACATGACAATGGCTCAAAATTTGCCATCCTTCCTTGACATCCACACACCTTCTAATAAGCTGATCAGCACTAATGCGGAAAAGATATGGATCGTCCCAAAGGTAAAATTTGATGTCAGCAAAGAATTTCTTCTTTTGCTGGTAAGGCATCTTTGGGAGGTATCCGTCAGCGAGATAGTTCGCGAAATCAGCAAACCATCGAAAACCTTCCTCTTGTGCAGTAACGAACATCAGACTCTACGTCGGAAAACGATCGTCGATCCTAACTCCCAAATCTCCTAAATCAACTCCCAATAGACGTGAAAGATGATCAGCCGCCACATTCTCGGCCCCCTTTTTATCACGGATCTATATATCGAACTCTTGAAGCAACAAGATCCATCGGATAAGACGAGGCTTAGCATCCTGCTTGCTGAAAAGATATCTAATAGCGGCATGATCCGTATAAACAATCGTTTTGGACAAAACTAGATAGGACCTAAATTTGTCGAAAGCGAACACCACAGCTAAAAGCTCTTTTTCGGTGGTGGTATAGCTTTCCTGTGCGCCATTTAAGGTCCGGCTCGCATAGTAGATCGGATGGAAATGTTTATCCTTCCGTTGTCCAAGAACCGCTCCGACTGTGAAGTCGCTCGCGTCACACATCAACTCGAATGGTAATGACCAGTCGGGAGCAACCATGATCGGGGCGTTAACTAGTTTGTTTTTTAGAAGATCAAACGCCTCGATACACTGCTCAGAAAAAATAAATGGAGCATCCTTCTCCAAAAGTTTGGTCATGGGTCTCGCGATTTTAGAAAAATCTTTGATGAACCGGCGGTAGAACCCAGCATGCCCTAGAAAGCTACGAATTGATCTCACAGAAGTCGGCGGGGGAAGATTAGAAATTGTCTCGACCTTTGCCCGGTCAACCTCTATCCCCGCACTTGAGATTCGATGACCTAGAACAATGCCCTCGCGAACCATGAAATGACATTTTTCCCAGTTAAGGACTAGGTTGGTGTCAACGCAGCGGGACATCATCCTCTCGAGATTTGATAAACAATGATCGAAGGAACTCCCAAATACGGAAAAATCGTCCATGAACACCTCCATGGATTCCTCGATCATATCATGGAAAATGGCCACCATACACCTCTGGAATGTGGCCGGAGCGTTACAAAGTCCGAACGGCATACGTTTGTAAGCAAACGTTCCGTAAGGGCAGGTGAAAGTGGTTTTCTCTTGGTTGTCGGGAGCTATCGGAAATTGGAAGTACCCGGAGAAACCATCTAGGAAGCAGTAGTACTGCTGACCTGCTAAACGCTCTAACATCTGATCAATGAATGGGAGAGGAAAGTGGTCTTTCCTGGTGGCATCATTCAATCGGTGATAGTCAATGCAGACTCGCCATCCCGTCACAATCCTCGTGGGAATAAGCTCGTTCCTCTCGTTGGTGACGACAGTCATGCCACCCTTTTTAGGAACCACTTGGACTGGACTCACCCAAGCACTATCAGAAATAGGGAAAATGATCCCCGCATCAAGGAGTTTAATGATCTCCTTCTTTACGACCTATTGCATTTTCGGATTAAGCCGCCGTTGCGGCTGGACAACAGTTTTGAAATTTTCCTCCATAAGGATTTTATGAGTGCAGAACGAAGGGTTGATACCCTTGATGTCGATAATCTTCCAAGCAATAGCCTCCTTGTGCTCTCGTAGCACCCTCAACAACTTCTCATTCTCGACCTCGGTCAACGCAGATGCAATGATAATCGGGAGCTTCCTCTCTTCATCTAAAAAGGCATACTCAAGGTGGGAAGGTAAATCCTTAAGCTCTAAGGAAAGAGGAGGACTCTCGACTGAAGGTCGGTCCATCGGATCGTCTCGTACGATCTCAGCAGACACGCCAGATTCAGGGGTATGCGACTCGGTGTCGTCATTTAAGGACTGATTGGTTATGGCAACCATTTCAATCTCCGGAATCTCCCTATCGAGAATCTGGGTGTCGGAGGTAGATCCTCCACAAATTTCACTGAGAAACTCCCCGACATGCTCCATGATAGTATCAATGAAGTATAAGGAGTCATCAGCAGACTTGGGGTGTTTCAGTGACTGTCGAACATCAAAGGTGACGTTCTCATCCCCAAATCTTAAGATTAATTACCCTCGCAGACATCGATCAATACCTGTGCAGTGGCAAGGAATGGTCGGCCCAAGATGAGTGGGACACTATCGTCATCGTTCATGTCCAGGATGACAAAGTCCACTGGGAAGATGAACTTGTCGACACGAACCAGCATGTTCTCGACCACCCCTCGAGGGTATTTCACAGAACGATCAGCAAGCTGGATACTCATACGGGTAGGCCTCGGTTCGCCTAGACCCAACTTGCGATACACGGAATACGGCATGAGATTAATACTGGCACCAAGATCTGCCAGCGCATGGACGACCGTATTATCACTTAAGATGCAGGGAATTGTGAAACTCCCAGGATCGGACAACTTTTCTGGTAACTTTCTCTGCAAGACTGCAGAGCAACCAGCACTCAGAGGAATGGAAGAGACTTCGGCTAACTTCTCTTTGTTTGAAAGAATATCCTTAAGAAACTTTGCGTATTTGGGCATTTGCGTGAGTGCCTCAAGGAAGGGAATATTAAGATGAAGTTGCTTCAGAAGATCAAGAAATTTGGAGTTCTGCTCCTCGTCTCTATCCCTACGGACCCTCCCGGGAAATGGGAGTCTAGGTTTGTAGACTCTTGGTGGTGTGCTGGGTAATGGTTGGTTCTCGGCCTGTGCTGAACTTCCGGGGCTGTGCCTCTGATGCACCTCGGCCGGTGTAGATTCCAACTGAATCTCCTCGTCTACCTGCTCCTCTACATCTACCGCAGGCTTGTTAACGACTCCTCTCGTCGCCTCTTGAATCACGGGCTCGCTCCGTGCCCCTGCACCGCTCCTTGTCGTCCAGCCTTCGCGAACGCCTTCGGATTTTGTTCAGTGTTACTTGGAAGTGTACCTGGCGATCTCTCATTTAGACGACTTGCTATCTCTCCCATCTTACGCTCAAGATTTTGAATTGAAGCTCCTTGATTTCTCATGAATGACTCGTGCTCCCGGAATTTCTCTTGAGTTTCTTTGTGACGGGAGTCCTCTCGAGTCATGAGTTGCGACAGCATCTGTGTCTGCTGTGCCATCATCTCCTCTAACCTGGGCTTCTTCTCCCCACTACTCGGTCCCTCACCGGAATCCTGGAATAGGCTCTGACATTGCTGGAAGCCGGACTGATTTCCGTTCCTCCAGTTGGAATTTTGGTTACCTCTCCACCCCGAATTATAAGAATTGAAAGAATGTTGATTTCGGTTTGGATTATTAACGAAGTCGACTGCCTCCTCCTGGAAACCTACGGGGCATTGAACGGTATCGTGTCCCCCTCTACATATCTCGCATAACTTACTATTCACCTGCAAGTCCTTTACGATCTTTGCTAACGCTTCAACTTGTGCCGCAAGTGCGATGCTCGTGTCGACCGAATGCATGCCGCGTGATAGGGAATCGACGGTTTTGGTACTCTTAACTGGTGGTCGCTGGTATCCACTCATGGCTAAACCATTAAACAAGGCAATGCACTCATCCGTATCCTTCGTTGTCAGTAGGTTACCTCCTGCAGCTGTGTCGAGCATACTCTGAGTCGCGTACGTCACTCCGTTGTAGAACTTCTCAACAACCGCCCAGTCTTGTAGGCCGTGGTTTGGACATAACTGTCACACCCGGTCCATAGGCGGAAACAACCGGTGTGCGACTCATGAAAGGTTTTCGAGAGCGCGGTTAAGCAACAACTATATGATAAAATACATGAGGATTTCATTCATAATATAAGTTTTACAAAAATATCCATAAAAAGGTTTACATATAACATATTGAGATTTCACAGTTATGTCCTGCCGAAGGGAGATATAACCATGAAAACTCCAAAATATAAAATCCTCATACATGAAATTTCCATAGTTAAACATAAAACCGTAGTGAGACACCGTGACCTCTCCACGTAGCTAAATACCTGAAAGACACGTAAAATAATTTAATCAGTATAAACTGAGTGAGTTCACAAGTTTTGTGACTCGATAAAATGCTTTATAATATAATTCTCATAACGTCATGAATGCAGTATCCATGACTTGCAGTGTAACGTGAATACATGAGTTCGTAACCATTCCTTGACTATATATATACACCATAAAGCCCCACATAACATCCCACGAGTCCACGAGGGAATAAATAAATCGGAAAACTAAGCACCCGTCTTATAAAGTGGCGCGACCACTTACGAGCGGGTTGGTCAGACCAGTAGTACTACCCGTAGAGTTCCTCGGCTATAGTTGCCTATAGTTTATGGTTACAATATATACCGGGGACTTTATGTACCATGAGCGCGCCAAATATCTCATGTACACGCACATTGTAAATCAAGATATACACCATGATAAAACATATTTAAACACGTGTCCCTCGCCCCGAAAACAGTTTAAAACATAGTGAAAATAGTGAAAATAGGGGCTGTGAGACTCACCTTAAATGAGGAATAATGTTCCGTTATACTTGGCGAGTTTCCTGTATTATATCGTATACGTATGCACTTCAGTACATAATATATAACTATTAATACTTAGCCCGATACATACTTATGAGGTGACGGTATATATGTATACTTTTTATACATTAGCGATACGGACGTTAGACAACGTCTTATACTTGTTATGTATTTCCGTTATATCCTCTTTATATATATATCCTCCGAGCATTAGGGAATGCTCGATACAAATTATTCGTCGGTAATCATGACGTTCGTGACATGCTTTAGCCTAATAGGTTTTGGAGCTCTCATCGTTAGTCCCCAGGTAGGTAACGGGCCCATCTATGATATATTCAGTTACCAGCCTAGACAGGACGTCCCGACTACCGGCACCTCCACCCTTCCAGTTACTCGCAATGTCCATCACAAAAACCCGTATTTTATATTTATACGTATGGCACATATATAGGAATATATGTGTATTAATTGTATATATCATTTCCTCATGTATACGATAAGTATTATTAGTATTTTCGTCTTCGTAACATATAGTTATCACATCCTTTGTTTTTATAACATTATACATGGGTATTTATATTTTCATTTGCGTATATAGGAATATACGTGTACCTTGTATTTTACCCGTACAATCATCGTTATTTTTATTTCCAAGACTTGATGCAAGGATTGCACCTTATGTTTAATGTGCACTTTTATTTATACTTTTATCTTTATTACTAGTACTCATATTTTATCATTATTATTATTATTACTATTATTATTACTATTATTATTTTTACTTTTATGACAAACCCGATATGGTTTTTAATACGTTAGTTATACCCTTTTTAAAGTTTAACATAACCAAAATTCCATCTTTACATTTATATCATCTTGTTTATTTATAAGTGGGTTTTACTACTCAAGATCATTTTTACCTTAACTAGGTGTTCTATTAACCTTAACCTTCCTTAAACACCCTTTAAATCCTTTATATCTTTTACTTAACATGATTTATCCTTAATTATATTTCATTTCAACACACTTCAAGTTTATGTTTATGTCTAATCACCTCATTATGTATATGTATCTTAGGCTTAGTCCATGTTTTTCTACAAAACATTATATGGCATTAGTACCTTGGGAATGTCGGTTTTTGAGCGATTTAAGACGAGATCCAAGTTCCTTGACGTTAACCACGATGTTAAGAGTCTACAATATGTTCAAATAACATGAAATAGGTGGATTAGGGTCAAGTAAAATGATGAGACCGTGGCTGGACAGAATCTGTGTTTTTCCAGCCACCATAAACTGTTACAACTCGAGTTTTCGGCTTACCTAATGCTGAAATGAAGCCGGAAATGGATGTTCAAAAGGTGGTTCATGATCCTTGCGAGTTTCCTTGGATTCCTAAACAAGAATCACCCAAAAATACCAAGTGGTTTGTGAGATATGAACAAAGAAGAGAGGGGGGGGGGTACTGCTGGAAAATGCAGTTTCCAGTAGTGACCTTCGAAGGTTCAAAGCTTCTTACCGAGTTTTCCGGGCAGAGATCCGTTCAAGGCTTTCTACCACGGTTTAAGGATTTCTTCTAGCTTTCCAACGATATATAGATAGAGAAAACGGGTTGCAAAGAGGCGGCTGTGGTAGTGCTCTGCTGCTGCCTTCGGCCGAGAGAAGAAGAGGTTGGTTTGGAGCTATGTTTCTTGAGTTTGTGTGTGGTGTTTTCCATCCAAGTACTTGGTCTTATTTATAGGAAAACCCAAGGGAACACATCCCTTGGTTTGGGGGATTATAATCTTATCAAATCAAGTGCAATAGTGATCAAAGTATGGTGTTTATTGTTGTTTATTTGAGGGAATGGGGGAGGCGGCCATAGGGAATGGTTAGGAAGATTTTTGCTTGATCATGTAGTACATTCACAATTATGATGTTGAAGATGATGATGATACATGATCATGATACATATGGATGCATGGATAATGGTTTATAAGATTTAATGTGGTGTTTGTTCCTTGTACATTAAAACTGAATGGGAAGAGGTTGGGGTTCGGCTTTGGGCTGCAAAGGGAAGGTATTATGGTCATTTAATAAATATATTGGTTGTCCAAATGTAGTGCTAAGTTCAATCTTGGTTCGGGTCTTAAGTGGATAGTCGTTAGGACGAGTTGATCATCGAGTAAACAAGTTATGGAATTTATATTGGACTTGGGTATTATGAGCTTCTCTTAATTTATTTGGTCACCTATAAAGTATTATAGATGGTATGGAACCCGGTATTTATTTCGGTTCCCGGTATGATGTATATTTAAATTTAGCCCGGAGTTATATTCGGTTAAATAGTGCTCCATATTGTAATCTTTCATGGATTGTTTAAATTATTAACTTCATATTATTTTGACTAGTATACCTTTAATTCCTTCATAGTTTCATATCTTGGTCGTCTCACTGTATAATGTATCATTGATTTGGCCGGTTCAGCGACTATATTCTATTATTTAAACGTTTATGGCGTTTTGGTCCAAATTAGGGAATTAGGACATTACTGGGCATGGTCTTACCATTACCCCTTATATTGGATCATAGATATATATTTAGCTTGATATATTTGTCACCTCTAAACTATTACTGGGCTATCTTCATCATATAGCCGTTCTCATCGGCACTTTATACAATCCTATAGGCATTAACGACTGTTCTCGTCCACATTTCAAGTATACTATGGTTTATACCTCATATAAATTATATAAATGACACGTAATTTAAATCAAATATATACATTAGAGTATGAAAAATTACCGGGTGTCACATTCTCCCCCTGTTGGAAGAATTTCGTCCCGAAATTTGTTGTTAGTTATCCGTTATAGTTGGGTCCGGGAAAAGGTGTGGGTACTTCTTTCGAATTTGATCTTCTCTTTCCCAGGTAAACTCGGGTCCTCTTTTAGATTTCCACTGTACCTTCACTAACTTAATCCGACTTCTTCGTAGTTTTTGTTCTTTCCAGTCGGTAACGGCTATCGGTTCTTCAACAAAATGTAATTGTTCGTCAATATGTACTTCGTCTAGGGGTACGATTAAAGATTCATCGGATAGACACTTTTTAAGGTTCGACACATGGAATGTGTCATGTACCCCGTTAAGTTCTTCAGGTAGCTTCAACTTATAGGCCACGGGACCTATCCTTTCCAGGATCTCAAATGGTCCGGTATATCTTGGGCTGAGCTTGCCCCGCTTTCCAAACCTCGGAACTCCTTTCCATGGCGAGACCTTTAAAAGAACTTTATCTCCCACTTGGAATTCCAAAGGCTTGCGTCTCACATCCGCATAACTTTTCTGTCGATCGCGGGCCGTTTTCAGTCGTTCTTTTATTTGAAATATCTTGTCAGTAGTTTCTTGAATTAGTTCGGGACCCGTCATTTTTCTATCGCCTATTTCCGCCCAGCACAAGGGCGACCTACACTTACGACCATACAAAGCTTCGAACGGTGCAGCCTTTATGCTCGTGTGGTAGCTATTATTATATGAAAATTCCACCAAAGGAAGGTGAACATCCCAGCTACCACCAAAATCAATTGCACACGCTCTTAGCATATCTTCCAATGTTTGTATAGTTCGCTCGCTTTGGCCGTCAGTCTGGGGATGGTAGGCGGTACTCATATCTAATCGCATGCCCAAAGCTTTTTGTAACGACTTCCAAAAATGAGACGTAAATCGACGGTCGCGGTCGGAAATAATCGAGATTGGGACTCCATGTCTTGACACGATCTCTTTTATATATAGTCTAGCTAACCGCTCCATCTTATCCGTTTCTTTGATAGCTAAGAAATGCGCGGATTTGGTTAGCCGGTCGACTATCACCCATATGGTGTCATAACCACCTGGAGTCCTAGGTAACTTCGTAATGAAATCCATCGAGATTTGTTCCCATTTCCACATGGGAATCTCGGGCTGTTGTAATAATCCGGATGGTTTCTGATATTCCGCCTTGACTTTTGCGCAAGTTAAACATTTTCCCACATAATTTGCTATATCACCCTTAAGATTAGGCCACCAGTAATATCCCTTTACATCTTTATACATTTTATCTGCACCGGGGTGCACGGAATACTTCGTCTTGTGGGCTTCATCAAGTATTCTTTCACGTAATCCTCCCTTGAGAGGAACCCATATTCGGTTGACAAAGTACAGGGTACCGTCTTCTTTGGATTCTAAGTTGTCAACCATACCACGGAGATCCTCGTCTTTGATATTATCAGGCTTCAAAGCTTCTCGTTGGGCTTCGTGGATAAGGGTGGTGAGGTTCGTACTTATAGTTAGCCCTAAGACTTTAACACGTGATGTCTTCACCCTTTCTTTCCTGCTTAAAGCGTCTGCTACAACGTTCGCCTTTCCAGGGTGGTACTTGATTACACAATCATAATCATTCAATAATTCAACCCACCGTCGTTGCCTCATGTTTAATTCTTTTTGATCAAATATATGTTGTAGGCTTTTATGATCGGTGTAGATTGTGCAATGGGTGTCGTATAAGTAATGACGCCATATCTTAAGTGCAAACACCACTGCGCCCAATTCCAAATCGTGAGTGGTGTAATTTTTCTCGTGCACTTTGAGTTGTCGTGACGCATACGCGATGACTTGATTTCTTTGCATAAGGACACAACCAAGTCCTTGATGCGAAGCATCGCAATAAACTACGAAGTCATCCATCCCTTCTGGTAAGGCTAGAATAGGTGCACTGCAAAGTTTCTGTTTTAGTAACTGGAACGCCTTTTCTTGTTTATCTCCCCAATTAAACGACATATCTTTCTGTGTGAGCGCAGTAAGGGGTTGTGCTATCTTCGAGAAATTTTCAATAAACCGTCGATAGTAGCCTGCCAGACCTAAAAATTGTCGTATTTCCGTCGACGTCTTCGGCACTTCCCAGTTTTTAATGGCCTCTACTTTTGAAGGGTCAACATGAATTCCCTTCTCGTTGACGACATGGCCTAAAAAGTGTACTTCTCTTAGCCAAAAATCACACTTTGAAAACTTTGCATACAACTTCTCCTTTCTCAACAATTCTAAAATCAATCGAAGGTGTTGCTCGTGCTCTTCTTCGGTTCGGGAATAAATTAATATGTCATATATAAACACTATCACGAACATGTCAAGGTAAGGTTTGCACACTCGATTCATTAAGTCCATGAACACGGCAGGTGCGTTCGTTAGCCCAAAAGGCATGACTAGAAATTCATAATGACCATACCTCGTTCGGAACGCAGTCTTTGGTACATCGTCCTCGTGTATCTTCAGCTGATGGTACCCGGATCGTAGATCTATCTTGGAATAGAAACTAGATCCCTGTAATTGGTCAAACAAATCATCAATCCTCGGTAAAGGGTACCGATTTTTGATGGTCAGTTTGTTAAGTTCCCTGTAATCAATACACATACGGAACGAACCGTCTTTCTTCTTGACAAATAGTACCGGGGCTCCCCAAGGTGAGTAGCTCGGGCATATGAAACCCTTGTCTAGTAGCTCCTGTAATTGATTCAATAGTTCTCGCATTTCCGAGGGAGCTAATCGATAAGGTACTCGCGCTACTGGTGCAGCTCCTGGTACTAGATCGATTCGAAACTCCACTTGTCTTTGAAGTGGTAACCCTGGTAGATCTTCTGGAAAGACATCGGGGAAATCTCTTACTATAGGTATACTTTCTATCTTCCTTTCTTCATCCTTCTTCTCCACCACGTGGGCTAAGAAAGCTTGACACTTCTTTCGCAAGCACTTTCGTGCTTTCATACACGAAATTAACTTCATCACAGTGCCAGGTCTTTCTCTTTGAATAGTCAGCGTTTCACCACTTGCCAAGGGTATGCGGATTTGCTTGTCATAACAATTAACTTCAGCATGGTTCTTTGCTAACCAATCCATGCCTAAAACGACATCAAAACTTCCTAAATCTATCGGCAACAGATCTACGTTAAATTCATGTTCTCCCATCACTAGTACGCAACTTTCCACTATATCGTCTGATCGTAACTGTTTGCCATTAGCTAATTCTATAGTATAGGGCGTTGCTAATTTACTAGGTGCTAAACCAAGTAGGTCTTTAAATTCAGTGGATATAAAACTTAAATCCGCACCAGTATCAAATAACACAGACGCATAGTGGTTGTTAAGTAGGAACGTACCAGTGACGACATTTGGGTCT
Organism: Bidens hawaiensis; assembly: GCF_021521415.1. Classification (NCBI taxonomy): domain Eukaryota; kingdom Viridiplantae; phylum Streptophyta; class Magnoliopsida; order Asterales; family Asteraceae; genus Bidens; species Bidens hawaiensis. The sequence continues at coordinate 68,837 of NW_027497761.1, read as the reverse complement.
TCCTTAGCTTCACCCGCCCCGATAACAAAAGCCCTAGCTTGAGCTGTATTCTTCATCTGCGGACAGTTCTTGATAAAATGACCCGTATTTCCGCACCCATAACAAGCTCGTGGTGTCGTTTTCCCCGGTTCTTGCTTCACAACTACTGCACTATTCTTAATTCTACACTTAGCTTCCACATGTCCTCTCTTGTGACAATGCTTACACACAATACTTGAGCAGTCACCAACATGATAATACTTGCATTTGTCACACCACGGGTTTGACCCGCTATACGTCTTCCGTGGTTGATCCGTGGTCTGGGCGGCATACACTTTCACAGTTTCTTGTTTCTTGACAGGGGGTTCTTTGGAACTTGACCCTTGATTACGAGAGGCCCAGCTCCTCTTGTGATTGTTATGGCGGCTGTTGCCGCGTTGGGAGAATGGTTGGCTTGCTTCCTTCTGAGTTGGCTTTCCTAGGGTGCCAGCTCGTACTGCATCTTCTGTCAGACTCAGACCTAGTTCAACAGCCTCGGCCATGGTCGCAGGCCTAGTGGCCGTGATTGGTCCCCTGATAACTGTTGCTAATCCCCAGATGTACCTTTCAACTCTCTTTTCTTCAGTGGTGGCCATATGAGGAACTATTCGGCATAGCTCGTGAAATCGCGTGTTATATGCTGTGATGTCGGCTCCCTTCATGGTGAGCGTCCAGAACTCATTTTCCAACTTCTGCATCTCAGTCATTGGGCAATATTTCTTTTCCATCATCTCCTTTAACTCTTTCCAGGTCTTGCCATAGGCCACGTCTCGGCCTAGGGTTTGTACTTGTAAATTCCACCACGATAGGGCTTCATCTTGAAACATACATGTCACGTACAACACTTTCTGTTTTTCTGTGCATCCACTGATTGCTATCACAGATTCTGTCTTCTCGATCCAACGGATAACTCCTATGGCTCCTTCCGTTCCCTTAAAGGACCACGGTTTGCATGTCATGAAAGTTTTGTAGGAACATCCTCGTTCCTCACCGCCAGTCTCTGGAGCTACATTTTCAGTGTTTGCGGAATTCCTTCGTTCTTGACTTGAGTCGCCCCTACTGGCTTCGTAGGCGGCTATCGCTTGCGCTATGACTTCTTGTAATTGCGCAGGTGTATTAGGTAAACTGTCGTTCCTTCTCCTTGGCATTTTCCTTCAAGTTGAGAATAAGAAGGATCGGTTAGTATTGGCATCACGCTTGTATGTAAGTAGTTGTAGGGTTCGATACTTATTACATTCACACCCATATATTTGCTTATAGTCATACTTATTAATCATATACTCGCATACATAGATTTTATTATTACATCTCATTATACCACATCGTATACTCATACTCATATATCATAAACATAACTTCATTACATCAAAAGATTTGATTACATAAGTTTATGTTTAAGTCTACTACAAACTCCTACAACATACAAGCGTTTTGCCAAAAGATCGGATCGTAGTCCGTAATATATTACTTCCCATACATATGATTACTACCCGCTAATACTAGTCTATAGTCGCTTCATGGCATCGGTGGTGGCGGTGGTGGAAACACGTCTCCCAAAAAGGCTTGAATTGTCTTAACCTCATTTTCCAATTTCATCACCCTTCGTTCGGCGGCAGCGGCCCGCCTCGCTCCCACATCAGCTAAGTGCAATGCATCTCTTACCATATGCTCCAACTTTAGCACTCTCATCCTTGCGTCCGAGATCAAGTCATAGTGGTTATCAAGGCGGAGACTGGTCTCACAGGCCTTGCCTTTCACGCTCTCCATAAACACCTCGACCCTCTGCTCCCAATCCATGAGCCATTCCTCAAGGGCCTTTCTCTCAGCCTCGGCGGCTGCTGCGATCGGTGGTACGGGGACCTCTGTATCATCGGAGGTAGCGCGCCCTTGGGGGCGTGAGGACTCGCCTACCTCATGTATAGTCCGGGGCACCTCATCGTCGGAGTCCGTGGCATACCTTTTCAGCCCGGCGGCTCGTATCTCCTCGGAGGGCACTGCAGCCAGCTCCTCCATCTCCTCAAGGTCGTCGTCGTCATAAGTTACCTTGTCGTCCTCATCGAGCCTGATTACCTCGGTAGGCTCGTCATCGGAGATCTCTATAGGATCATCAGGAATTGGAACAACGTCGCTCATATGGACACTGCTGCTATTAGTGTTAGAGTCAGAGCCGGAGTCGGAGTCAGTGATGGCTAGGCCATGATATGGATCATTGTTCGGGAAGGCCATCGCTGAAAGGATTAAGGTTTAATTAGTGATAATATCGCTTTTTTTTTCCCTTATTTTGGTCATTCCTATACTAGACCATTAGTTGCGATAAAGGTGTCGTGAAGACACGTGCACTCTCGTGTAATGCAAGTTTTGAAGACATGTCATGCATGAAAAACGTTTTCATGAGGGAATCTAAGGGGTTATAGCCTAGACTAAGGGTTGAATCCTAGTTCGCTATAACGTTGGCTCTGATACCAGTCTGTCACACCCGGTCCATAGGCGGAAACAACCGGTGTGCGACTCATGAAAGGTTTTCGAGAGCGCGGTTAAGCAACAACTATATGATAAAATACATGAGGATTTCATTCATAATATAAGTTTTACAAAAATATCCATAAAAAGGTTTACATATAACATATTGAGATTTCACAGTTATGTCCTGCCGAAGGGAGATATAACCGTGAAAACTCCAAAATATAAAATCCTCATACATGAAATTTGCATAGTTAAACATAAAACCGTAGTGAGACACCGTGACCTCTCCACGTAGCTAAATACCTGAAAGACACGTAAAATAATTTAATCAGTATAAACTGAGTGAGTTCACAAGTTTTGTGACTCGATAAAATGCTTTATAATATAATTCTCATAACGTCATGAATGCAGTATCCATGACTTGCAGTGTAACGTGAATACATGAGTTCGTAACCATTCCTTGACTATATATATACACCATAAAGCCCCACATAACATCCCACGAGTCCACGAGGGAATAAATAAATCGGAAAACTAAGCACCCGTCTTATAAAGTGGCGCGACCACTTACGAGCGGGTTGGTCAGACCAGTAGTACTACCCGTAGAGTTCCTCGGCTATAGTTGCCTATAGTTTATGGTTACAATATATACCGGGGACTTTATGTACCATGAGCGCGCCAAATATCTCATGTACACGCACATTGTAAATCAAGATATACACCATGATAAAACATATTTAAACACGTGTCCCTCGCCCCGAAAACAGTTTAAAACATAGTGAAAATAGTGAAAATAGGGGCTGTGAGACTCACCTTAAATGAGGAATAATGTTCCGTTATACTTGGCGAGTTTCCTGTATTATATCGTATACGTATGCACTTCAGTACATAATATATAACTATTAATACTTAGCCCGATACATACTTATGAGGTGACGGTATATATGTATACTTTTTATACATTAGCGATACGGACGTTAGACAACGTCTTATACTTGTTATGTATTTCCGTTATATCCTCTTTATATATATCCTCCGAGCATTAGGGAATGCTTGATACAAATTATTCGTCGGTAATCATGACGTTCGTGACATGCTTTAGCCTAATAGGTTTTGGAGCTCTCATCGTTAGTCCCCAGGTAGGTAACGGGCCCATCTATGATATATTCAGTTACCAGCCTAGACAGGACGTCCCGACTACCGGCACCTCCACCCTTCAGTTACTCGCAATGTCCATCACAAAAACCCGTATTTTATATTTATACGTATGGCACATATATAGGAATATATGTGTATTAATTGTATATATCATTTCCTCATGTATACGATAAGTATTATTAGTATTTTCGTCTTCGTAACATATAGTTATCACATCCTTTGTTTTTATAACATTATACATGGGTATTTATATTTTCATTTGCGTATATAGGAATATACGTGTACCTTGTAGTTTACCCGTACAATCATCGTTATTTTTATTTCCAAGACTTGATGCAAGGATTGCACCTTATGTTTAATGTGCACTTTTATTTATACTTTTATCTTTATTACTAGTACTCATATTTTATCATTATTATTATTATTACTATTATTATTACTATTATTATTTTTACTTTTATGACAAACCCGATACGGTTTTTAATACGTTAGTTATACCCTTTTTAAAGTTTAACATAACCAAAATTCCATCTTTACATTTATATCATCTTGTTTATTTATAAGTGGGTTTTACTACTCAAGATCATTTTTACCTTAACTAGGTGTTCTATTAACCTTAACCTTCCTTAAACACCCTTTAAATCCTTTATATCTTTTACTTAACATGATTTATCCTTAATTATATGTCATTTCAACACACTTCAAGTTTATGTTTATGTCTAATCACCTCATTATGTATATGTATCTTAGGCTTAGTCCATGTTTTTCTACTAAACATTATATGGCATTAGTACCTTGGGAATGTCGGTTTTTGAGCGATTTAAGACGAGATCCAAGTTCCTTGACGTTAACCACGATGTTAAGAGTCTACAATATGTTCAAATAACATGAAATAGGTGGATTAGGGTCAAGTAAAATGATGAGACCGTGGCTGGACAGAATCTGTGTTTTTCCAGCCACCATAAACTGTTACAACTCGAGTTTTCGGCTTACCTAATGCTGAAATGAAGCCGGAAATGGATGTTCAAAAGGTGGTTCGAGATCCTTGCGAGTTTCCTTGGATTCCTAAACAAGAATCACCCAAAAATACCAAGTGGTTTGTGAGATATGAACAAAGAAGAGAGGGGGGGTACTGCTGGAAAATGCAGTTTCCAGTAGTGACCTTCGAAGGTTCAAAGCTTCTTACCGAGTTTTCCGGGCAGAGATCCGTTCAAGGCTTTCTACCACGGTTTAAGGATTTCTTCTAGCTTTCCAACGATATATAGGGTTCAAGATGTTCAGAGCAGCATTATAGAGAAAACGGGTTGCAAAGAGGCGGCTGTGGTGGTGCTCTGCTGCTGCCTTCGGCCGAGAGAAGAAGAGGTTGGTTTGGAGCTATGTTTCTTGAGTTTGTGTGTGGTGTTTTCCATCCAAGTACTTGGTCTTATTTATAGGAAAACCCAAGGGAACACATCCCTTGGTTTGGGGGATTATAATCTTATCAAATCAAGTGCAATAGTGATCAAAGTATGGTGTTTATTGTTGTTTATTTGAGGGAATGGGGGAGGCGGCCATAGGGAATGGTTAGGAAGATTTTTGCTTGATCATGTAGTACATTCACAATTATGATGTTGAAGATGATGATGATACATGATCATGATACATATGGATGCATGGATAATGGTTTATAAGATTTAATGTGGTGTTTGTTCCTTGTACATTAAAACTGAATGGGAAGAGGTTGGGGTTCGGCTTTGGGTTGCAAAGGGAAGGTATTATGGTCATTTAATAAATATATTGGTTGTCCAAATGTAGTGCTAAGTTCAATCTTGGTTCGGGTCTTAAGTGGATAGTCGTTAGGACGAGTTGATCATTGAGTAAACAAGTTATGGAATTTATATTGGACTTGGGTATTATGAGCTTCTCTTAATTTATTTGGTCACCTATAAAGTATTATAGATGGTATGGAACCCGGTATTTATTTCGGTTCCCGGTATGATGTATATTTAAATTTAGCCCGGAGTTATATTCGGTTAAATAGTGCTCCATATTGTAATCTTTCATGGATTGTTTAAATTATTAACTTCATATTATTTTGACTAGTATACCTTTAATTCCTTCATAGTTTCATATCTTGGTCGTCTCACTGTATAATGTATCATTGATTTGGCCGGTTCAGCGACTATATTCTATTATTTAAACGTTTATGGCGTTTTGGTCCAAATTAGGGAATTAGGACATTACTGGGCATGGTCTTACCATTACCCCTTATATTGGATCATAGATATATATTTAGCTTGATATATTTGTCACCTCTAAACTATTACTGGGCTATCTTCATCATATAGCCGTTCTCATCGGCACTTTATACAATCCTATAGGCATTAACGACTGTTCTCGTCCACATTTCAAGTATACTATGGTTTATACCTCATATAAATTATATAAATGACACGTAATTTAAATCAAATATATACATTAGAGTGTGAAAAATTACCGGGTGTCACAATAACGCAAGTAGATTTTTGAACATTTCCCACGCCTCGTAGAAGCTCTCGGTGTCCTCCATCTGGAAAGAATGAATTTGGTTACGCAAACGAGCGGCCTTAGCTGGAGGATCGTATTTTTCAAGAAATTGGGTCTGCATGGCAGCCCAAGTAGCAATGGACCCCTGTGGGAAGGACTCAAGCCACAGACTCGCATGATCAACGAGTGAGAACGGAAAGATTCGGAGTTTTATGGCGTCTTCGGATACGCCGGCAAGATGAAACGTGTCGCAGATACGTGTAATACGAGTGAGATGAGAATGCGGGTTCTCGTGGAGCAACCCGTGAAATTGAGCAGAATGAGAAATCGTGTTCAGAACATTAGATGGAATCTGCCAAGTCGTTTGAACTCCTATAGCTGGTGGAGTAATGCTGGATCTTGCGCCAGCATCGACCGGACGGGCCCGGTGTGCAACTGTCCTCCTCGGTGGTGGATTCGCGTCGCCCATAATCCTATCCCTAATGACGGGTTCAGAAAAAGTAGGAGAAGAGAACGTATTACCGACGGATGTAGATGAACTGGAAGACGGTTTTGTACGACGTCTCTCAAGAAGCTCTCTCTCTGGTTCGGGAAATCCTTCAACTTCTGGTGGTCCTAGAGATCGAGTACGTCGCATACAACTATTAAAATAAATAAAAGAAATTATAATTAGCTAAACTATTTTGAACTAACAAACAAAACAAATAAGAAAGACAAGTAGTAACAAAGCAAGTCCTAACTCGAGTCGTTCTTAATATGCCTCAAACCGTGTCCCCAGCAACGGCGCCAAAAACTTGATGTGCGAAAATATATATATAAATAAAACACAAGTCGCAACTAAGCTTTAAAAACCAAACAATCTATCCTAGTTCACACAAACGGCAAGTGTACCGGTCGCGTATAGCAAAGATGAGGAAAGTCCGGATATCGAACTCGAAGACACGTGAAAACGTTTATAATTACTAAACTCTAACCAAGACTCACCAAAATATTTAATTGATTTATTTTAGAATTTAATTTAACTACTTAACTTAACTGAATGAAAACTTTTGACAAAACTTTGAAAACTTTGGTTTAAATTCAATATATAAAGACGTCTACCTAAGAATGAATCATGTTGACAGAAATAACAAGACAACGGATTGAAAATATTCACAACGCCGGTTATAAAAGATGACACAACTAAAACTTGTTTAAGAAAGTCAAATTACCTCTCAGTCTCTCTAACAATCTCTAACTTATCTTAGTTGATTTTAAAGAATAAACCGGAAAAACAATTATTAACGTGTTCAAATGTCGACTCTCCTCTCGGTCTCATCGACACACTATCCTAATGGAGACAAATACTATGTCACCAAGGATAGAGGAACAATTTAACTTAACCCAAATTAAACCAACTAATTGCACATAAACACTCAAACTCGACAAGACAAAAACCCGCTCTCGCGCGGTCTTAATTCTAACAAGTAAAAGCAACGAGACAATATTACTTCTTATCACCTCTCGGTCTCAAAGAAGGTGTATTTTAACTGATTTTAGATGATTTATATTACCCACTTATCCCTACGGTTGTACACCCCGCAAATAAACCCTAAACACCAAGTCAATAGTCTAACAAGCAATAAATTAATCAAAACTAATTCAATTAACTAATGCAAGAGGATTATAAGTAATAAAACATAAAACACAGCCATCACACATAATCTAATTTATGGTTTAGTTAAACTTTACATCAATAATTCAAGTCTTGAACATTAACAATCCATTATACAAGTCTAAACTACTCAACAATCATCTATCCTAGGCAGAACAAGCAAGTTTAGCTACTCATAGATTTTGGACAGCCATGTATACTTAAGAAAAACATCACAAACATCAACTTAAACATGATCAAATTCATTCAAGAGTCAAACACAATCAATCACAAGTCAAACTATCAATCACTTGCAAAACAATCCAAAGCAAAAGATTAATTCAACAAAGTTAGGGTTCTTGAACAAAAAGTAAAGTTTAAAGATGTGTTTTACTATAGAGTATGGCTAAGATTATGGATGTTATTGATGCCTAACAGCTGCACAAGATCCTCCTTGATGTCCTCCTTCCTCTCCAGCCGTCACAGCCACCAACAGCCGCCAAGGATTCCTTTTTTTTCTTCTTCTTCCTGCTGTTCCGATCGCAAGGGGGCTGCCAAGGTTAGGGTTTTTTTTATTTCGGGTTTCTTGGCTAGATTATGGCTGATTTTTCTTTTAATTATCTTCATATAATATTATATAAGGCTTCTAACTTGTGGGCTTGGGTTGGGCCTTGAGTTGTAGCTTTAAAACTTGACCAACAAGTCCTCTAGAATCTTCCAAATTGACTCTTTTTTCACCATCTTTCATAAACCTACAATTAACATTTAAACTTTGTAAATTATTGCACTTAGCCCCCAATACTTTCATAAAATAAACAAATAAGCATAAAAACCATGATAAATTCATAAGGAAAGTAAGTGTGTTTTACTACACATCAGTATGTTCTTGACCCTTTAAAGTTTACGTTTTATTAGCGTTTAGCATTGAAACTTAGAACGAGAGTAGATCGGGCATAAACGAAACATAAAGTTGTAAACTTGATGATAAATACGAGTGTAATGAACCCGAAAATGGAAACGGCTCGGTTAATGAACCCTTAACACTAGTATTGAACGTTTTTGAACTTAAAGGTCCAAACTTTACGTGTTTTCGGGTCAAACCATATCCAAAAACGACCATAGGAATGATCGCGGGTTAGTCAAATACCATACCCATGGATTTCTCGGTAAAACGATGATGATTTTGGGGATTAAAGATGAACAGCGGCGGCTGCTGACAACTTCGCCTACAAGCGAACTTCGCCTGCAAGCAAGTTCGCCTGCAAGCAAGTTCGCCTAACTGATAACTTCGCCTAAGGCCAAGTTCGCCTAACTGATAACTTCGCCTAAGGCCAAGTTTGCCTAACTGATAACTTCGCCTAAGGCCAAGTTCGCCTAACTGATAACTTCGCCTGGTGATAAGTTCGCCCATGATAACTTCGCCTGGCATATGTTCGCCTAGGGTTAACTTCGCCGATCACTAACTTCTCCTATGCTTAAGTTCGCTTAATGTTAAGCTCGACCCCAGCCAGGGGCTCTGCCCCTTGGACCCTGCTAGGGGCTGCCGCCCCTAGACCCCGCTGCCAGGGGCGCTGCCCCCGGACCCCCGTTCGTCGTGGGTTATATAAAGATAGAAATACAACATGAGTAGTAGTAGTTAATTGATACATGTAAATATTATACAGTTAGCCGTGCACAGCTCAAGAAGGGAATAACGATTAACGGAGAGCGTAACAGGATTCAGGTGAATTTCTAGCCCCATTTTTGTGTTATGTTTTCGGGGCTGTGTGCATACTCAATATGTTTGTTAATACGCTTATCCTAAGAGATAAGTGTATGCCTTATGTGAATGATGTGATATGTATGAATGATGGCTTGATGGTTCGTGAACGATCTTCGGATATTGCACGTACTGTCAGGTAATGCTATGTATAAGGTAAGTATGATATGTATGCTTATGTGTATGAACGTGATAAAGTTAATAAAAGAAGGAAAGGATGGTTGTATGGTTACGAAAAGGGTACCGAGCCCTAATAATACTCGAGGTATGATGTATGGTTGTATGGTAACGAAGAGGGAATCGAACCCTACTAATATTCGAGAACTAGGGAACCGAAGCCTACTAATATTCGAGGAAAGAGGGTACCGAGCCCTAATAATACTCGAGGAAGGAGGGTACCGAGCCCTAATAATACTCGAGGAAGGAGGGTACCGAGCCCTAATAATACTCGAGGAATGAGGGTACCGAGCCCTAATAATACTCGAGGAATGTAGGGCGTAATGCTCTTTATAATGTAAGATATGAAAGCAAGTTAGTATAAAAGAAAGTAAGAAAGTAAGAAAGTATGAAAGTATGAAAGTAAGATTGAAATAATATGAGTTTGTGTGTATTGTATAATGTATGATTAACTAGAACTCACTCAGCGTAGCTGACTTTTAGTATGCACGCAGGTGAGTAGGATGAGGCAGCTCGCTTGAGGGGACACGTGGCGTTGAATAAGAGACTGGCATCAGAAGGCTCAAGACATGATATGTTTTAATTACTTTGTTTTTGAAAGACAAGTTGTTTGTTTAAGACAAGTTTTGGATTGTTACGAAATGTTTTATGAAAGTTTTAATGTTCCGCGAATGTTTTAATTAACTCCGATATTTAGAACTGCGTTTATGAGTAAATCCAACACAAAAGTAGGGCTACCGGTAACGGGGCCTTACACCCTTCGACATATATTGGGAGCTTAATCTCCCCAATAGTGTTCTTAGTTTCTCCACTGAATCCAACCAATACTGAGGAACTGGGGATGATCTCATCCTCAGGAATATTCATCTTTTTCAGCACGTCTAATTGAATAATGTTGACAGAGCTTTCGCCATCTATGAGGATCCTGCGAACATAATGGTTAGCCACATATAAAGTTATTACCAAACTATCATGATGAGGATCCTGAACATCGACTTTATCGCTTTCATCGAAGGATATAATCCTCTCTTGAGTGAGAACAGGTGTCTTTGTTGGCCTGTCAGCCACTTTTAACTTTCTTTGGTCAACATTTCTCTTTGCAGCGGAATAGGAGGTTTCACAGATGTCGGATCCTCCGGATATGAACGTGATTGTTCTTGCATCCGTTGGTGGAGGAGTCGGCTTTTCAGGAATTTTCTCAGAATCCTGTTCTCTTCCTTTCTTCTTGCCAAGTAGCTCTTTCAAGTGTCCCTTGCTGAGAAGATAGCTGATCTCTCTTCTGAGTGCTATGCAATCATCAGTCAAGTGCCTAAAGTCTTTGTAAGGCCCCGTTACCGGTGCCTCACATTTGGACGTTGGATTTACTCATAAACGCAGTTCTAAAATCAGAGTTAATTAAAAACTTTCGCGGAATAATAAAATAGTCAACCATTCGTTACAGTCACCCATAATTTGTCTTTTTAAAACACAACGTCAAAAATAGTGATAAAACATTATAACAAAAATTCTCAGATGCTAGCTTCATCCAACCCTGCCATGTGTCCTCCTCAAGCTAACTGCCTCATTCTACTCACCTGCGAGCATTCTAAAAGTCAGCTACGCTGAGTGAGTTCTAGTTAATCATACATCATACAATACATTCACTTACCTTCAATCATGCATCCGAAGATACATAATAATTACTTTACTACTTTACTTATATATCGTACTTTCATACATACGTACATACTTTATTAAGTTCATACTTTATATATATATATATATATATATATATATATATATATACTGTCCATTCTATCTCAGATATTATTAGGGTCTGATCCCTTCCTTTTCTATCTCAGATATTATTAGGGTCTGATCCCTCTTTCCTTTGTCTATCTCAGATATTATTTTGGGTCTGATCCCTTTCTTGTCTATCTCAGATATTTATACTTCTCTATCTCAGATATTATAAGGGTCTGATCCCGTCTTCTCTATCTCAGATATTATTAGGGTCTGATCCCTCTTTCTTCTTCTTCGTGCATACTACCTTTACATACTCATACATATACTTTCTTTATTCGTCATTACATACTCATATATCGTACATATATTTATATCATACACATTCATCTTTCATATACATACCTCCCTTGTCAACACGTGCAATATCTGAAGATCGCTCACGTATCGACTAGCTTTCATTCACAATCATAACATAATATCTATCACATAAATCATACATGGCATACACTTACCATTTAAGGTAAGTGTATTAACTATCACATCGAGTATGCACACAGCCCCGAAAACATAACAAGGAAATGGGGCTAGAAACTCACCTGAATGCGGTTACGTTCACCGTTTATCGTAATCCCCTTCTTGAGTTGTGCACGGCTAACTGTTAAATATATACTTTTGTTAATTAACCGTCTAACGAATTAATGTGGGCTTCCTAAGTTGGGCTTGTTATTTATTTCAATAGTCACAGGGGCTTAAGCTGGTGGGCTTAGTTAAGTCAGGCCCAATGGCCCAATATTGTTTCTGGTTTCAGCTGGGTTCAGGTCTAAGCCCAAACTGGGTGACCGAGAACTCCAAGACAGAAAACCTGTGAGGTTTGACCGAGAACTCGTATGTTGACCGATAACTCCGGTTTTCGGCCGAGAACCTTGACCGAGAACATAGGTCACCGAGAACATTCTGGCCGAGAACTTGTTGGCTGTCCGTTGACCGAGAACCCTAAGGGTTGACCATGGATTCCCCAAACTTGGCCGAGAACCCCCAGGTTAGGTGTGTTTTAGCTTATCTATCCATTTTATCATTTTACCCAGCTCATGCTAACTGTTCTATGGCTCACCTCATGATCTTGACCATTTTCCCTATCATTCAAACCCGTGTTGTGTCCGCCATCACTATGACTTCAATATATAGCCCGTTCTAGTCATAAAGTTTAAACCTTTATGGTGTTAAAGCGTTCTAGGCTAGTTCTAGGGTTCCTTTATGAACCGTTTATACCTATGAGTCCATTTCATCCATTCTAATCATCAAGTTTATATTTTTATGAAACACATAGACCCGATCTTCTCCTAGAGTTAAGTTTCATGGTAAAACGTTCATGAAAATGCAAGCTTTAAGATCAAGAACATACCTTTTATCGTTTGCTAGGTTACGGGTAGCTTGATATAGGATCTTGGACTCGTTATCTAGCTTGTATGATTGAAGATCCAACATTGTTGTGATCGATTTAAGGCTTGGATTTGGTCTTGGATCTCTCTTCCTCTCTCGGCCGTAAATAAGAAAGGAGTGTGTGTGTGTTTTGGAGGTGTGTAGGGAATATTATGGATAAGATGGATGAAAATGGAAAGATTTAGGGTTTAAGGGGGTATTTATACTCCCTTAAGCCCATGGACCTAAGGCCCATCTTTCCTTTTTAGTCCATGATTAATCCATCTAATTAGCTCACTCCTCTTTCCTCTTTTATTATTTTATTTACTAATCCAAGTAAACTTTTCCATAATATAATATTTAAAATATTATTATTGAAATTTTTGGGATGTTACAATCTTCGTGGAATGCACACCATTTTGATTTGTCTTTCTAGGCTCCTGGTCTCTCTATTTTCCTTGGCCACTTGGCTTTCTCACCTAAATCCTGCATGGCACACATTAATCCATCAATATCAACAGAAAAACAATATTCAGAGATCTTAGGATATTCTTTATCATTTTCCTCATCTACTGCATTAATCCTGGGGTTATCAGGCTTTAGTAAGGTTTTGCTCGATACGATTTTCCCGGGGACTCGGATTTCCTGTTCGTCTGATCATACTTCGGGATATCGTCCTTAAAGTTTTTCTTGTCATCTTCTAGCCTGATAAACCTCAGAGCTCTGCTTCTTGCTTCGTCTAATGAATTGCATGGAGTCATAACGAGATCATCATATAAAGAGGAGCCTTTTTCTAACCCCAACTTGAGAGCTTCCACTGCTGAAGCTGGGTTTAGATTCGGAATTTCCAGCGACTCCTTACTGAACCTGGTAATATAATCTCTCAAGGATTCCCCAGGATTCTGGGTAACCCTATAAAGATCACCTGTCATTTTCTCAAAAGTTCTATCACTAGCCATTTCATGGCTGCTCCGGTCAAGGTAGACCCAAACCCTTTGCAAAGACATGCTTCCTTGATTTCCATAGGGATTGGGTTGATCTCCATACGTTCTCTATATTGTGCGACGTGTTCCTCAAAATCCGTTGAGCCATCATATAGTTTCATATTTGGGGTTTGAAACCGTTTTGGAATCTGTACGTCGCTAATTGACGGCACAAACCGGGATATCCTGTGACTATCAGTGGGAAAATCAGCTATGGGACGGATTATGCCGGGGACATTCGATATCATGTCCTTAAGTTTTTGTAATTCTCGGGCTAAACTCGAACTTATGCCTGCATCCTGCAAAAATCCTTGATTAGCATTAAATGGAATCGTATTGAAAGAGTTACCATGATTAATATTCTGAGGAGCGGTCTGGGCGTTGTAGCTTGTATTCCCAAACATAGTATTTCCAGGGTTGGTAAACGGAGCAGTTGGAGCATTAGCCTGCATCGGGATAAAGTCTCCCTGGTGCACATCAGAGGATCCTGAGGGCTGCTGAGCTTGAGCTAATCCTGAAGATACCGCCTGCTAATAAGGACCAACCTGATGGAACAATCTTGAGGATCCGGATTGTTGAAACAATCCTGAGGATCCTGAATGCTGGAACAATCCTGAGGATCCAGACTGTTGAAACAATCCGGAGGGTCCTCCCTGCTGTGACAATCCTGAGGATCCTGCATGTCGAAAAGGCCCAGCAGATGATGCATACGGGTATCCTTGAGACCAGATAAGTGCAATTCCGCAGACCCCAAATGCTGGAAAGATGGGGGTACAGAGTTGTACGCCGTGGTCGGCTCTGGATGCACCAATCCTGAAGATCCTGGAAGAGTGAAATCCAGAGATCTCGGGACTAGTGGTGTGAATTCTTCTGCCGGCTTCTTGGCTTTCTTGAAATCTTCCAGTTCCCTCACGAGCATCTGGTTGGTCTTGTTCTGGCGATCCATCTGTTCCTGTAGCCGTCTGTACAGAGATAGAAGGTCGTTGTTGGAGACCATAACGGGATCCTGGGGAGACGGTCTCGAACCTGAGAATACAGGAGTAGCAGGTTTCTTCTGAACGTTGTCAGGTTTCTTCAGGATACCACCAGCAGGAGGGAGAGGCATAGGCGGCCTCGCTGAGGAATTTGAGGTTGCGGCAGAGGAAGAAACAATCTTTGGTTAGGAAGACATGTTGTGGATATTGAGAGTAGGGTTTCGTTTGATAGTGAATAATGATCAAAGCACCGTTTGCCCCACGGTAGGCGCCAAATTTTTTCGGTCAAAATTTAACAAAGCAATTTTTGATCAAATTAGTGCGTGAGGCGGAGTGCTTGATCAAAAATAGGGTGAACACAATGATTTGATCATGAGGGAAAAAACCCTTGATTATGATAATCTTTGTTTCGGTCAAGAATTAACAACGTAATCTTTGGTCGAATTGCTTCGGTCAACGATTAAGAACGTAATATTTGGTCGAATTAACACTTGATTATTATAATCTCCGGCACAAAAGACCCCCGGACGGTGAAAACTATCACTGTCAATTATATTAATAATAAAATCGGTGATTACAAATGGTGGAGCTGATAAGTGATCGTGAACTATGTGTTACAGTGTATGCTAGTAGCTAGGTGAGTGAAGGTGTGTGCTCTATTGATATTATCAGCTCATATATATAATAAAAGATTACAACTGTTATCCTGGGAAATCCGCCCTTGTCTTTAATGCTTTAATCATGTGGTTTAATGGCTTTAAATGCGAAGTTTATGTCTCTTAGCCGTTACTCCTCACGTCTTTGACTGATTCTTTAAGGAGTCAGTTGTCAAACATAGTCCCATATGCGAAATAACTTCGAATATCCGAGGATAATACAACAACTAGCAATTTATCTGGGATACCGAATATTGGAAACCTGTTAGTAAATCCAGGATCCTTAAACATAGAAATGATTCCTGACAATAATAGAGTTCTTCCACGTGTTAATATTAACTATAAGTGCGAGATTTCAGCATACAGTCAATATTTGACCGTTAACCATTAATTGGCCTTTACTCCTAACGGTTATAACACAATTGACGCGTTTTCTTCAGCCACCAACCGTGTATTTCGCATGGACTAAATCAACAATTAATATCTGCAATTATAAATCAACACCAAGAGAGAAATATCTATTTATTAGCATTAATACTCAGGATACTAAACTTATTCGAGAATCCTGAACATATTAGCGATCCTGAGCATAGATCCGACTATAAAATTTGGGCCCTAACACTCATGTATAACATCATATTAAATCATATTTTCAATAAACACAAAGGCCATGGAACAAAAAATAATTCAACACACTATTATGTGCATCAACAAAATCCAACATGATCAATATCCTACTAAGCAACCCGTTTTGGCCCGTTAGTGCAAATTTCTTGCGTAACCCAATTGCTAGTATTTAAAATCCATAGAACACCTTTTAACAAACAAATACAACCAATTAATAACAATATTCATCAAAGCTAAACTTTCTACAAACTTTTTCAACTAAAAACTAATAACAATATTCATCAAACCTAAACTTTCTACAAACTAATAGCAATCTAACGAAATTAACAAAATACTACAAACCTTTTTCAACTACAAACTAATAATAATATTCATCAAACCTAAACTTTCTACAAACTTTTTTCAACTACAAAATAATAACAATAATTCATCAAACCTAAACTTTCTACAAACTAATAACAATCTAACGAAATTAACAAATAACTTTAACAATTAACAAAATGCTACAAACTTTAACAATAATCAAACAACAACACATTTATAAATCTAAACCTTTTACAATGGTGAACAAAGAAACAAAACCCACATGAAAATTCATGATAGACTTCAAGAACAACAACAACACCTTATAGTTTAGTGTAATTACCTCAAATTGTTGAAATATGTGTGATACGGCGGCGGCTGTGGTGGGTGGAGGAGATGACGGTGGAGGTGGAAGGTAGTTGGAGGTGGCTGGGAAGTGGAGGTGATAGGAAAGGAGAGGATGAGATTAGGGTTTGAGAATACGAGAGTCTGATGAAAAATATATGTGAGAAGAGACTAGAAGTGGTTGGACCATGTCTTCACCAGGAAGTGGGCGCGCAGACGTTTTTTAATGAAACGTCTTCGAAAAAACAAACAGTCTGCAAAGGGCAATGTCTGCGCATGGCCTGTACGGCGCAGAAAAAAGAGATCATGAGGCTGTTTTGAGAAAAACAAACACCAGCTAAGTCAATTAATGCACAAACTCAACAACTCTCTCTTGTAACTCCCTCTTCGCATAGCTAATTTAAAAAGGCCCGTGACAAAGGGAAAGTATGAGAATGGGACTTAACTGTAACAATAAAAACGTACCTATTATTTATTTGGTATTGTAGCTACAAAAATGTACATGGTTTTGATCGATCGATCTCTCTCAGACGGAGGATGAACAACCTTTGAATATATGCGTTTAATAAGATTTTTATTTGGACATTACTAAACTTTGATGTGCATAAAATTTATTTAAAGGATTAATGAAAAAGAAGTGAAGTAAAGAAATGAAGACACTTATGAGCTGGTGGTGGAGTGGTAAGAAACAAACTTGGTATTCTATGTGAGCCGTGTTCGATTCCTGCCCCCCCCCCCCTCCCTCAATCATTTAGTTTCAGTAGCACCAAGTGATGATGAGAGACTAGGCGAGTAGGCGTCGTTCACTAGTTGGATCCTGAACGTGTTTTATCTCACCATATTGTCGTGCATTCGGGCGAGTGTTCACGAGAGCTTGCCTTATGTGAGGGTTTTCCCTAGAACGAAAGGAGAGTGTATCCCAATGTGATGAAATTAGCTAGTAACCCATTGTAACATTAGTTATTTTCATTTTCGCTGTACCCGACCCGTACTACAACTCGGGTCTTGAATTTATTAATAAAAGTTTGGTGGTTATTCATTTATAATGTGTTGGTTTTGTTTCAACTCATTTAGATATTTAAAATACCAAGTTTTCGCAATTAAAATCAACGTTGCAAACTAAAGGGGCCAAATTGGACTATGTGGGAAAGTTAAGCAGCTGATTCATTTTCTTGTTCGATGATCTGCTCATTTTATCCACAAGCTGTTCAAATCTTGGTTATAATATGATTTATTAATTTTGGAATGTTCTATTATATATATATATATTAATTTGAAAGTTGGCTGTCTCTAACAGATGATACTGTTCTACTGCTCCTACTTGTTATGCGATGCTTACAACCACTTGAAGCATATATTTTTTTTCTAGCTTATTGTATTTCTTTAGCAACGTGTCTTTCACTCCTTTACTTCTGACATACCCACCGGCTTCTACTTCACTTTTCATACTCTCTCTCTCTTAAACCCCTGTCTCTCTCTACCTTCAGTTCATGGCAGCCGTGTCTTCTCTTCGACGACTCCATGTTGTCGTCTATACGCCGGATCAATTGTTGTTTATCTAGATAGATAAAGAGGGACGAAGGGTGGATTTTAGAGATGGAAACAAAAAGACGGGAGTTGCCCCACCGTTGCCGGCGGCTCCGGCTGTTGGTGGCAGCGGCGGAATGTGCGGCGCCTGTTGTTTTCTTTGTATTCCTTCTCCGGTGACTCCATGGCCACCGTGGATGATTATTAGTGGCGGTGGATCTGAGAGACTATTGGGTTCTAGAGAGAGAAACAAAGAGACGCCTTCTGTTCTCCGTTTATTTCTTAAACCATTTTCTATGACCTGATGATGATGAGAATCTGACTGAGTGTTGCTCAGCCGTTGCCGGCGGCTTTGGCCGTCTATGGTGGCGGCTGCCATGTGTGTATGTTGATGATTGATTATAAGTTTTTAAACTTTTGTATGTTGGCTATGATGATACTTTTGGAGATATCTGAGCCTTCTTAGCCACAATAACTCAGTGATGATGAGCCTAGGTTCGTCTGAGAGTTGATGGATTTCGTAAATGATAATCTGTTTTCTCATGATTTTATATCATGTATTGATTGTTAACTCTATGGCCACTCATAAACATCTATTGCTCCCACTTTTTATGCGTGGGTTACAACCATTTTAAGCGTGTTGACGGAGGCTTCGGCTGTCTGTGGCGGGGTGAAATGTGTGGTGCCTTATGTGCTCAGTTTATTTTGCTTTGAACCGTTTGCGTTGACCCATAATGATAAGAATCTGATGTTGCCGGCAGCTTCGGTCGTCTATGGCAATGGCAGTAGCTGCCATCTTTCTATATTAATGATGATAAGTTTTGTGTATTGGCTATAATGATAGTTTTGAAGATATCTGAGCCTCCTTCGCCGCGGTAACTAGGTGATGATGATGAGATGATCGTAAGTTCGTCTGAGAGATGGTGGACTTCTTAAACAATAACTGATTTTAATTTCCAATACTAGATTGTTACCTTGGTTGAAATTTGTAACTGGGTTTGTGTTATTAAGATTTTATTCTAACCTAACCATTTGCAAATATAATGACATCAACAACACACCAGGGTTGTAGGCCTTGAACCAGTTGGGGTTACATCCATTCCCACTATGGAATTTGACCCTAAGCCTTCGGTTATATGGAGTTTTCCCAATAGTTCATTTTACATGTTTGTGAAAATAAATAAATATATTTGCTACGGTTACAAAAACACAACGAGATCCATACACGTCCTCGTCGCAACGCGCGAGGGGCAAACCCCTAGTTATTATCACATTTCAAAAGTCATACGTTCTATCTTTTATATTATGATAAAGATCAAACTTTATCATTATTTTTCATGATTTTGAGTTTTAAATGGGTTATCACTAGATTAGTGATAAACATAAAAGCATAAACGGTTCTATATAAACTAACGCATGATATTGTAAATTCCTACCACAAATCATCTACTCTCTTTCCTTTTCACGAATTTAAGCTCAATCTAAGTGTTCTTCAATATATGATTACACAAAGTCAAACGGGTCTCTTTAATCAATACCAACTAGTTTCTCTTTCAATTGTCGGATTTTGTTTTTTTATGTTTTGTTATAAACCCTAGATTGAAAGCACCCAAACAATTTTAAAGGAATTGAGGGATTTCACGTTCAATTTCATTAATCTCAAACTAGGGTTTATGTTGGAAAATAATTTGGGGCTTTTCAATTACATTAAGAATTGACCCGAATTAGCTTCTGACTTTTCAATAACTTATGTTTATAATTAAGTTTTGGACGTGCTGAATCCAGATTCGACCTCGTAACGACATTCGGACCGACTACGAAACGAACACTCGTTTAAAGTTCGTTTTCTTTAAAAATCAGATTTTGTTATTAATTTTGGTTCGTTATGGTTTTATTTTAACTTTGGAATATTTAACTAATTTTTAGGAACTCATCAAGTTCGGTTTGGTCAGCTCGCTTAAGTTGGTTTATTTAATATTCTTATTTCCTTTCACTCGCCAATTTGTAAGGTGAGTAAATCACATCCCCATTTTGTTTTTATTATTTTGGGGACAACATGTATTATATAAATCTCAATGATATATTTCACATCCTCATATACAATTCGAATATATGCGTTTCGTGTATTACTCAATTTATTGTTAACATGTAAGGTGCTTATTTGTTTACTGTTTTATTGTTGGTGGCTTCATCCTCATCCACATCCTCATCCTCAATAGTAAGATCTTACGCCGTCATAGTAGCTTGACTTAGTTTCATGATGAACGGATTATTATTTGTATTGTTGCAATTTAACTGTTGTAGTTACGTTTCCGCATAAAAATTGGTTTTATTATTATATATATTAAATTGTGTTTTTGCTCACCAACCTTGTGTTGATAAAATTATTTTCATACATGTTGCAGGTTATCATCTTGGATAGTTGAAGACAAGCAATTATTTGGATACCTTTAGGCTATCAACCAAAAACATTTATGATTTTTTTTTTTGAATTTTGGATAGTTTTAATATTTGTTTTGAATTGGTGATTTACTTTGATTATTTGAAATTTAAATAATTAGATAATGTCACTTTATTATTAATAGTGTCTCACAAGCTACTGTGCAATAAGCCGTGCCCGGAATTTCCGTCGTAGGTTGGGGTGTGACAAATTGGTATCAAAGTCTAAGGCTATAAGATAGGTTGTTAGAAAAACGACCTAGTAGCATGTTTAGGGTCTCATACGTGCTTATGTGCTATCCTAATTGTTTTATTTTATATATTTGATTGCCTTAGCTTGTTAACTAACTTTCTGAATTTTAAATAATTGATGTACACATACACAACTCCGAGGTTATTCTTATCTTCAAAATTATTATTATTATTATTATTATTATTATTATTATTATTATTTTCAAACTTAGAGTGTTATTATATTTGGGAAATTCCTTGAGAATTCCCTCGATTTTTTCCCTTCTTTCTTAAAGCATGGGAAGGTGTGACATGTTTTCGTAGTAACTGTAAGTGGGAGAATACTATGAACGGACCTTGGCAAAACGATTCCGAGAATCAAAGGGAAGATGCTATTCCTTTCCTGGGGATTTAAATCCGAACATAGTATTCGATCTTATAGGCTAAAGAGAAAACGTGTCACATACTTCAAAGCTTTAAGTTGTCTAGCGGTTATATTGAATATAGATAACTACATTCCTCGTTTAGAACCGAATTCACAATGATACGTGGCTAAACTCGGTTTTCTTATTGTTTTTTTTTTGAATGATGGGTGAAGTAAAGGGGTGGTTCCTAAAATACTTCATGTGTTCACTTCAACTCCCTCATCTTTATTATTATTATTATTATTATTATTATTATTATTATATTGTTTTGATGAAGATCCATGGTGGTTCATGGACAACCCAAAACCCAACATTTTGATTGTTATTTTGAATTTCTAGTATTTTATTGGATACACATGGTGGTTCATGAAAAATCCAATCATATATTTTAATTACTTTTAATTTTATTTGTTAATAGAAACATAAAAATCCATGATGGTTCATGGATATTTAATTATCCAATAAAATTTTCCAATTTTAACATTTTTATAATTTATTTTGTATCTTCAAATCGTCAACCATAATTACAACAATCACAACCGCAATCCAACCTCAAAATAATGACCAAACTTGATATTTTATTTTCATAGCAACCTCATGAATTCCTTCGTCTCATAAATTTCATATTTTGTCCTCGGTTCTGGTCGCTACGTTCGCTCCGCAAGAAAAAGTATAACTCTAAGAAGAATATGGCCTCATACTTTGCCAAGGAGATGGCTACCATACTCCCCTAACTCATGATCCAAATGCAAACTATTAATATCGTCGCCGCCACCGCAACCACAAACCCCGTTGTTCCTACAAGCAATTCACCTCTGTTAATCCCATCCAATTTGTTGGATATATGGATGCTACTATCCTCATCCAATGGTTTGAACGCATGGAGAGCGTTTTCCTCTATTGCCAATGTCCCGACGACAAGAAAACCACATATGCTTCGGATGTCTTCGATAAGAGAGCTCTTACTTGGTGGAACAATGAAAAATACTCTCGTGGAGCCGAAGTTGCCATGGCTATGTCATGGGACGCCCTCAAGAAAATCATGCTCACGGAGTTTTTTTCCCAAAGCATGAGATACAAAGATTGGAAGCCTAATTTTGGGTACTTAAGCAAGAAAGCGGTGATAATGACACCTACAACAACCGTTTCCATGAACTAAGTCTATTGGTTCCTCACTTTCTCTCCCAAGCCATTGATAAGTATATAGCCGGGTTGCCCATGCAAATCCAAGACTCTGTCTTAGGTAGCAACCCGCAAAACCTTCATGCTGCCATCACTCTTGCCGCCACTCTAACCGAAAACCACGTTAAGGTCGGGACCTTGACGAGGAAGAATACCAAGAAACCCGCCGAGAAGGCCACGATCGAACCCTCAAAGGAGGTCAAGGTTGTATCTTCTTTCAAGCCTAACAACCATGCTAACCACTACTCCATCAACAAGAACAAATGCAAGGCCGATCACCATAACTATGCTTTAAACCAATCCAATCCACCACCTCAAGCCCAACACGCCTATCCCAACAAGAAACTCTATACCGGGTCTCACCCATTGTGTACCACTTGCCAACGTCATCATCCCGCTTACCATTCATGTCGGTTGTGCACAAATTGCAACCGTTATGGTCATCCTGCTAACACTTACTATTCGGATGTGTATATGTAAGTTTGTGTATGAAATGTACGTTGCCTGATTAGCTAGAATTCACTCAGTGTAGCTGACTTTTAGTATGCACACAAATAAATAGATTAAATGAGCTGGTTTGAGGATGGCACATGGTATGAACTAAACAACTGACATCTAAAGAGTAAAGACTGAAGAAATGATGTTTTAATTATATGTTTTAAGTTAAGACAATTTGAATGTTTTAAACAAGAATGTTATGATTATGTAATATATGGTTGAAGTCTAATGTTTCCGCAAAAAATTAATTCAATTTGATATTTATAACTGTATTTATAAGTAAATCGAACGCTAATGTAGGGCATCGGGACCGGGGCCTTACATTTTGGCTTCGAGTCACGATTCAAATATTCGTTTTTCTTATTAACAGCTTCAAGATTCAACTTCAGTACTTCATATTTGTTTTTGTATATTCATTTAAGAAAACATAGTTAAAATTTTTAGAACACAAAGCTATTGATGACAATTGAGGTTTAATTTATCATTGGTATTGTTTGTTGATTTGACTATTAGGTGTATATAAACCCTATCAATGGTTGTAGATTTCTTCATTCTTGTTGTGTATCTTGTTATTGATTCCATCACCATAGGTCCCAAAACGACCATACGAACGGTTTTGCTCTTGATACAAAGTTCGAGACGGGTGCAGTAAATCAAACGACATAACATAATAAATAATATAAAGATAAGATATAAATGAACGATCGCGTTGTCGGTTGAAACATTTGATATATTGATAGAGAACCGACCCACCCAAGGTGAGCTCCCCTTGGGTGGATGATTTACACCATGGAAAACACACACATATAAAAGACTACAATTGTTCTATTTATAGCATTATACATATTCTAGAAGCTTTATCCCTTTGAAGTTAAACGAGCGTCCCGAAGCTCTCATTTCGTGTCTGGTATTCTCGTCGTCATTAATTATTAACTTGACCTTAAAATATAAAACGCTTTTGTAATTTGATATCACAAGTCACAAATTTTTACCTTACAATTACCCCTTGATTTATGATATCAAAACATCGTGGAATCGTGTCTCGCGTCTTCACGAATCAACCCGATAAAGCTGAAGCCTTTTCAATCACCCCCTAAAGGTATAATCCACCTAATGTATTCATGAAGGAGTTATTGCTTCTTTATCCATCTCGAATCATTAAGCAGTATAGATTTGAAAGAACTACCAGGGACAACGATCAAATGACAAATCTTATTATTTCCCTATTTAAGCGCCTTGAAAATAATATGGAAATAATGCGCTTTGAACATGGTTCAACAATGACAAAAACCTGAACACATTTGACTTTCTTCATTTTGATCAATCCAAAAAATTAATTATTTCTTGGCCTAAAAATCGTTCAACATATTCAGCCTAAAAAATATTAACCAAACAGCCCAAAACTTAAATAAACATGCAGCCCAAGTATGCTCCATCAATCCAACACACATTATAAAAAGGCCCAACATCAACCCAAGTAGTTAGATGGAGACCCAAGCCCAGTTCTGCCCAAGCCCATTTCTCCATAGGAGTTTATGGCATTAGGGCACAAATCATATAACTTGGTGAAAAAAGAGAGAGTCGCCAGCCACCGTCACACTAACTGAACCCGCCAGAAAGGCGGTCGTCGGAAAAACGAATCAAGTGACCGGCTGCTGGAAAATGTCGCCGGAGCCGCCTTCGTGTTCCGCTATCATCAACACCGGTCACAACCTTCAACCACCATTCACTAAACACCACCGTCGTCGTAGCACCGCCATCAAACATCGCGGGAAAGAAAAAGGTCGTCGGAAAAACATATTCCGGCCAGAACGCCGAAAAAGCGATCTCCTTCAAACTTTCGGCCGCCGCTGGAATGATTCTTTTCGGCCACCTTCACCACTCTGTCTTCTTCTTTCTTTCTTTCTCACCGGAAAAACGAACACAGGAAAACGATTCGAATCGAGTTCGATTCGAATTGTTTTGATTCGTTTCGAACGACTTTTTCGATATTTTGAAACCCGAACAACCACCGTCTACCACCACCAGCAGGTGCCGGCAAACCCATCGGTTACATCTTCATACCACAGTTGCCAAGATTAGAAATAACCGACACTCACGCACATCAGAGTTTGATTTTTACATATTCAACCTCTGAAACATCGCCGGATAAGAATTGTATGGTCGCCGTATTTTCGACGTATGACGGAACAGTTCCCGAAACGCCCAGAACTAGCACTTGTAGATTCCGAACTTCCAGATCTACAAGGAGAAGCTTCAAACACGCTTATTTCCCACTTTATTTCCAACTTTATTTCTAGATCTATAAACTTTATTTTCAAACTTCAACAGGTCTTCAACGTCTCGGTTCGGGTCATAGCGGAAATAGAACCCGAATATCAAGAGCAAAGTTGAATTATAAGATTCGACCCACTCTGATACCAATTGTAGGTCCCAAAATGACCATACAAACGGTTTTGCTCTTGATACAAAGTTCGAGACGGGCGCGGTAAATCAAACGACCGAACATAAATAATATAAAGATAAGATATAAATGAACAATCTCGTTATCGGTTGACAGATTTGATATATTGATTAGAGAACCGACCCACCCAATGTGAGCTCCCCTTAGATGGATGATTTACACCATGGAAACACACACACATATAAAAGACTACAAGTGTTCTATTTAAGCGTGTCCCGAAGCTCTTGTTTTGTGTTCGTTATTCTCTTCGGCATTAATTATTAACTTGACCTTAAAATATAACGGATTCGTAATTTGATATCGCAAGTCACAAATATTGGTCTTACACACACCATCGAATCTGGCGTCGCCACATGTAGGTAAGTAATCACGTATATTTTATTTATGTTCGTGATTGTTTTGCTTTGTCTATATTTAGTATGATTAAGAGGTTTCTCTGTGATTTTTTGTCTAAGGGTTCATGGTTTTTAGTTCGTTTAATATGAATGTGCATTATGATTTTGTGTGATTATTTGTTCATTATATCTAATTAAGAAAATTTGTGGTTTGTGAATATTTTGCTGAAAGTATGATATTTAAAGAGACGTTACTAAGAAACTCGTCATGCAAAGGTGATATGAAAATTAGGTACTAAATGCAAATTTTAATTTGTTAATGTCAAGGTTAAAACTATTAGTTACAATCTCAACCTGTTTACTTATGAACGAATGATCTATGTTTAGTATGTGTGCACAATTTTAATCTTGTTGGAATCACCCATGTTGACTTGTTGGTAAGTTAGACCATGCTGACTTTTTACATGCGTTGATATATTGTTATTGTGCTTACTTATAGACAGAAAAGGGAACTTGTTGGTTGCAAGCACCGGGATCTTGCAAAGCACTTCTGGCAGGTTCTTTCTCTCTCACACCTACGTTTGTATGATAAAAGATGTAATTTTATAAAAGCTTATGATGGCTTCACTTTAAGATGCAGGAAAGTGATGCTAAGAAAATATTATATGGACTCGTGATATTGAAGGAGCATGTGATGTCATCATTGTAATACAATCAGTTTGTGTTTTTTTTTTAGTTTTTTAATTTGTGACTCGGTTTAGGTTACTGGATGTTTGTTGTCTGTGTATGTAAAGCATTGCTGGACAACGATAATAAAGTTGATTCAGGTTGTTATTGATGACATCAACTATACCATTTTACTGTGTCATATTGTGATTGTATATTTAAGTTAAAGTTATTGATTTCTTTTTCGTGTTTATGCAGAGAAATTCAGTCGGAACTGACATGGATTGCTATGGCCACTTTGAGTTCAAATATTCTCTTAGAGGATGAGGGAACTCTTTACAAAATTAGTTGTTGATGAAACAAAGAAGTTGCAGCAGGTAAACGTGAGGATGATAAAGTGTTTTTTACAATGCTGCGTTTACGAAACAAAGAAGGGAAGTTGGTGAACGTGAGGTATGTCTCAATGGCTGGGCTCGATGGCTTGGTTTTATGTTTTTTTTTAAATGAACTAATTTTCAGTTTGGTTTATGTGTTAAAATAATTCTTTGGTTTAGTTTTGATTTTGCTATCAATAAAAAACCAAAATGGATTGAACTAAAAATATCAAAAGCTGGTTTGAGTAATTTATAATGTATTAGTTAATGGCACGAGGCTTTAAAATTTTTTCATTATTAAATTACTAAGAAATTTAGACTCGGTTTTATGTTCAAAACGAATTTCATAATTTGGGTCTTTTTTTCTTTTTTTTTAGGCTCTAATATTTCCAGATCAAATGATAAAACTGAAACCGAACTGAGCTCTTTGTTAAAACCGAAAAAAAACCTAGCGGTGGTTATGCTGTCGTGAATTTTAGGCCTATAAACTAACCAAACGAACATGAACAAGGGCATGTTCGTGTTCGTACATTTAGCTTTAAACGAACATGAACACTTATTCGAACAAATATTTGTGTTTATGTTCGTGTTCATTTATGTTTGTTTGTTTAAAATCTAAATGAACAGTTCACGAACATAATTGAACAAAGATAAACGAACATATATGAGCACAAACAAACATAAAAGGACATAAATGAACACAAATCAACAAATACAAAATTTCTATATAGATGACCCATCAAGATTATATTATTTATTCTCTATTAATACATATACCAACATAAATAAACATAAATAAACGGGCATAAAGAAACAAACATAAAAGTATATTCACGAACATAAATAAACGAACACATTTTTTTGTTCATGTTCATTCATTTATTAAGTAATCGATTATATACGAAATCTCACGAACAGTCCATCGAAAGCTCGGTTCGTTTACAGACCTATTTCGATTGACTTTAGTTAGTTGACTGCACAATCGGAATACTTGTTTTTCTGTTCGTTTATTTAAATAATGAACATATTTGTGTTCATTTGTTTAAGATCTAAATGAACAGTTCACGAAATAACTTAACAAAGATAAATGATCATATATGAGCACAAACAAACATAAAAGGACATAAATGAACACACTTAAATGAACATGAATGAACAAATATAAAATTTCTAAAATAAATGACTCGTCCAGATTATATTAATTTATTCTCTATTGATACATATACCAACATAAATAAATGGGCATAA
Source organism: Bidens hawaiensis (assembly GCF_021521415.1). NCBI lineage: Eukaryota > Viridiplantae > Streptophyta > Magnoliopsida > Asterales > Asteraceae > Bidens > Bidens hawaiensis. Next base: position 40,703 of record NW_027497761.1, on the reverse strand, counting down.
AGAAACGAACATAAATAAACGGTCACGAACAAAAATAAACAAGCACAATTTTTTTGTTCATGTTCGTTCGTTTACATAAGAACATCAAATTAAACTAAATAAATGGGTCAAATGGTAAATTAGCAAACCGATTTGATTGATACGAACATGACCGGAACCTATTTAAACCAAACCCAAACCAACGAATTTCATGTATTATTTTATTTGGAAGATTTGTTATCCACTTGTCTAAAAAGTATGCTTGAAATCTGGTTACATTACTTTGAAAGATTTCTTTTGCACCTGTCTTGTAGCATTAATGGAAACAGTTGTGATCTTTGTAGGAGCATATATGATTTTGCATTTGGATAGGCTGCAACATTGAAGAAACCTTTGCACATAGATTTGAGGCTGGAGATGTGGATGTGGTGAGTAAATTTTTGAACTTTGGTGTTTTTTTAGCTTTCTATTGTCTGTTGATGTTGATGATAACTTTTTATTGTTTATTGATTTGAATCAATAAGCTTTAGCACTATATTGGGCCTCTGTTAATCTGTTGTTTATTTTCTTTAGTCATATCAGAAGTCAAACAAGTGGGTTCGAGCTCCAGTCGATTAAGGCAACATTTTCTATATTACTACTTTAGATTCCTGAAAATCTTGGATAGGGCAAAGAAAGGCACTACACAACTTGTAAAATTGTTGAGGTTTTATTTGTTTTCATTTGAAAATTTTGTGTATTCATGTTTGTTTATTATTGTAATGCTTCTGATTCAATTTTGTGCAATGATAGTGCGCTTTTGGGTTAGTGTTGAGGTATTAATTAACGTGAACATTGACCACTGTATATTAGTCAACTTTGTGAGTTAATTAAAAAAAATTCTTTCAAATTTTTGAATGATTTCTAGGAATAAGCACAACATGAACATCCTGTTGATGTTGTTTGTATTGATTAATATCTCAAATTCATGAGATATATATGTTGATATGAAAATTTGTAGGCTGTTGTTGAGGTTTTGCATATGGGAAGAGTGGAAGGTTGTTGGCCAGTTATGGTGATTTGAAAACCACTGGAAAAATTATGAGGGGGTAATGACCTTACCCGAGAAATATAGACAAAAGGTCACAAGTGAAAACCCAATATGTGATGTTCACAATACGAGAGATGTTATATATATCTACAACTAAATAAGCTTTATATGCATAACCAAAAAACCAAATACATGATGTTCACAAAGGAGAGATGTTAGATCTGTCTACAACTAAATAAACTTTATATGCATAACCAAAAATGTATTTCGCATTTCTTTACATACTAACTTTTTATCAAGTAAAATCATTCACAACCTAATCATAACTTTGATCATTTCTACATATAAGCATCCTCAAGGCCCAGATAAAAAACTTGCTGCTGCATAAGAAAGCGTTTATACGAATACAAAAAAACCGTGTTGTGAATTGTTATCCCGCCGCATCGCGCGGGTTCCTACGGGTATATATATATATATATATAATTAGTAAGAAACTAATAATAACTATTTTAAAATTACAAAATTAAAATTTATATAAAAGAAAAACTAAAATAAACTACTCAAAGCATTTTAAAAAGTTACTAGAATCCATGTGTTTTATGGATATTTGATAATTTAATGAAAATGATTTTGTGGCGTCGTTGAAGGTTGTTAGTTTGAGTCATTTAGGTTTTAAAAACTTCCTGTTTTGCTTTGTTTCCGATTATTTTTTTCTTTTGCCTGAATTTTTCGGTCTTCAATTCAATGTGCATGGAGTTTAATTTATGCAGATTAATCCCCGATGTGTCTATTTTCAGGTATATTTGACACATTTGATGACGAGCGATACTCCTTTTCGCTTTCTCTCTTCTGGTCGGGTATGTCAATTCAATTGGCGTCTCGGGGTTGCCATCCATATCCTCCAAATTGAGGTCAAGGTTACAATTTACATTAGAGATACATAATACATAATTACCATCTTCTAATACCCTTATGCATTTGTAGTGGGAGGCATACATTTCGGGCAACAATGCCTATTTCAGGTGGTCCTTGTCAACATGCTAAACTGGGAGATGACTAAACTCATTTTCTCTTAACCTCGATATAGAAAACTAAAGAGAATGGGGGGTGGGGGTGAATAGTTTTTTTTTGTCTTTAATCCAATTTTAACGAGCTATTGACTTTTTATACTATATTCACAAGTTATAATAATAAACACAAATAAGTAAAGAGTTAAGGGTTAGAGATGACACAACCAGATTTATAGAAGTTCAAGTGAATGTTAATTAATTCACTCTACGCCCTCTCCCCAAACATCGATAGAGAGTTTTATTTACTAGCTGTCTCCCTAAAATGGTAGGGATCACCAATACAAGTGTCTCACTCTTCAATGAAAGTGATTACATTCTTCACCAAGCACACCAATTATTTAGCTTTTCCATTTCTTCTAATGTCACTATATCAAGATAGCGAGTCTTCACCTAACAACTAATTAAATCTATATCAAGATAGAGTTTCCAACTCAATACAAGACAACACTATATCAAGATAGTGTGGTCCCCTTTCAAATCACCAACTAATGATTATTCCTCACTTGTCAAAACACTAGAACAACCTCTAGTGCTGACCCCTTAATTTACAAGTAAGATGGTTGGATTATAGCTTATACAAGCTCTTCTTTTTTTTTCTACACTTCTAATCTCTTCTCTAAAATAGTTGAAGCTTGATCGGACTTGAATAATGGAAAAGATTAGCCTTGAAGTTTGTGTGTGTGTGTGTGTGTGTAAATGTTGTAAAGAAAAGGTGTGAAAACTTAGTTTGAATAAGTCTTATTTATAGCCAAGTATGTGAGAGACAATGCTAAGGGACTAGTGGCCTAACCGTGGGCACCTAGTCCACTTCACATTGGGTTTACTAATTTTAATGTTCTGTGTGGTCATTGTCTTGATATTTTGACTTCTTATGTTGACCCACATGTGAGAACATGTCCCAATCACTTCTCACTTCTCCATTCAACACAACCCAATTAGTTTACCCAATTGGTTAAACATATTTTATAGACTTCAACCAAAGCTTCAACACATTCTACATTTGAGTTTGGCTTGCCCTTTGGTAGAGTTGGTTGTCCAATGCATAAAGGATATGGAAGACTTACCAAGAGTGGAATAAGTCTTTTAAATATTTGAAATTCAAATAATTGATATATTTAACAACCTATCATATATAAGTTGTTAACTAGTCTTCCATGAATTAGTCTTGTGATTTCTTCATCTTCATGTTGGTGTAGATATCCTAACATAATCTTTGTAGACATAAACTTCAAAATCTTGATCTTGGATGTATGTAGCCTTGACTAAATTTTATGTTTCTTAACTGTGACTAATGATGATCAATCAAGTGTTAAAAGACATGTGTGTGACATATCTCAATTAAGTCATTATCTTAGTTAAGCCATTATAACGATCAATGATGAAATAGAACTCTTTTATGTCACATAATCTTAATTGAGTCATTATCAACATTCGATAATTTGCTTATGCCTTCATCATAATGTTGGTATTCCATCCGCCTTTACGCGGTATTGTAGCATCCACAAGATCTAACGTCTTCATTCATAATTCACAACATTTGGAGTTAAGTTGATTATGTTTATCATCTCCAAAATTTCATGCCAAAATGACAACTTTTAAAAGTTGAAGGGCCAAAATATAAATATAAGATATTGTCATTCGGGATATAAAAAATATTGCATTTCGGTTATGAAATATTTAATCGAGCGTTTATATTGTCGTCTATATATTTTAGATAAACACATAATATATATTTGTATAATGTATATAATGAAAGAATATTAAAAAAATATATATCTTTTTTCCTATAAACATGTGAAGTACACATATTTCACTCTGAATTAATGGTGGAGGTGAAATTAAACATGCCAAGTTCTAGTGCCACATTTTCTAGTATTCACACGTCACATATTTAAAAGTTTACTCATGTGGACACATGGAAGACCCTAAGATATATGATGGAAGAAAATGACACATGTCAAATTCTAACATCACTTTAGCTAATATCATAACACCTCATTAGCTTTATCTATATTATATATAAAGGAAGAGTGATGGGCATCCATGGTAATTTCACAATTAGATGGCTAGGACAAAACGGACATTTTATAATAGGGCATAAAAAGTAATTTGTCATTTCATTGTTTCGTGCTTCAAGCGTCTTGTACAAGTTTTTGAAGCATCATGTTTTGTGTATTTCCTCTTGTATCCTTTGGGGCATGCAAAAAGTTTTTAACATACATTAAATTATATACATATTACATGTGTTATTATTATAGATTAATACATTCTTAACTTCCATGTGCCATTATGTTTCTATAACTTTGTTAGCCTATATATAGTGCATTCTTGTGCTTCAATACATAAACATACATACATACCAATGAATAACAACCTCATACCCTCTATACACTATTTCTCAAGGTTAGAAGGATGTAATAAGGAAAAGTTGAGGCGATTTGGGTTAAGAAAAAAGATGATAGTGTAAAGTTCGGACTAAACTAAGCACACTTTAAGCAATAATTTTTATGTTTGAAGGTTGAAGATCGGTTTGTAATATTCATTTTATGAGTTTCGTGTTAATTTAATGTAAACATATTCTGGATGTATAATGTTTATATATTGTTATTTTGGTATATTAGTGTAAACAATTATGGTTGACTTACATGCGTTCTATTTTAATGCATAAGTGGTCCATTAGATACATGAGGATTCAAATATGATGTTACGGGAGGCTTACAATGAACCGGAAGGCGGTCCGGATGGAAGAGGAGCTCCCGGAGGAGTAATATTATTGCATACAACAAAGTTTCCTGGTGTTGGATTGTATTGCAAGCTTTTGGCAATAAAACCATGTAAACCGTATGATGCAAGGTTCTTGTTACTTAATAATGATGCTTGGAAAGTTGGATCAAATGTGAGAGATGTTGAGCATTGAGAATTTGAGATGGTCTTTTCGATATCGTTGAAGCATCGATAAATCTTGACAAAGTCGACAACATTTCTGTTGTTCTACAAAGAGGAACTGTATAATTGGTGATTTGGTTGTGTTTGTATATATTTAGAAGCAAATTTGATGGTAAAGAAGATATACCCAATTCTTTGGCTACTTTTAGCTAGAAAAGTAACATATGAAGCTTGAAAAAATAAAATCTATGAAAATGTAAAATAAAATAATTTATAAATAACAAAGTTGGTCAGTGATAATACCTTGAAAAGAAGATATCTGCTTTTGGATAAGGAAACTACGTATGTTATCATGATCCAGTAGGTAAAAAAAATATAGTTTCCCCTATTTGTTAATGAAAATTCTCATCACGGGCAACCTGCTCACATTTCATTCATCAAGCGTATCGTACAAGTTTATGAAGCGTCATGTTTTGTGTATTTACTCTTGTATCCTTTAAGGTTTATGGTGTCATCAATTAATCTCATTAAAGTATGATCATCCATCAATATTATTATTTTCATCATGACGTTAAATTGATTCATAAACCTTTAAGGGCAATTAATGGAATTATTTAAAAAAAAATTACCGAAATTTTTTATTATCTATATTTTTATATTATTAAGGAAGAGTGAAGGACAACCATGGTAATTTCACAATTAAAAGACAAGGACAAAAGAGACAATTCACAATTGGACAGAAAAAGTAATTTGCCATTACATTATATCATTCTTCAAGCGTATCGTACAACCTAATAAAGCTTCACGTTTAGTGTAATTACTTTTCAATCCTCTGGTACACAAAAGGTTTGCTACGGGAGGCTTACAATGAACCGGAAGGCGGTCCGGATGGAAGAGGAGCTCCCGGAGGAGTAATATTATTGCATACAACAAAGTTTCCTGGTGTTGGATTGTATTGCAAGCTTTTGGCAATAAAACCATGTAAACCGTATGATGCAAGGTTCTTGTTACTTAATAATGATGCTTGGAAAGTTGGATCAAATGTGAGAGATGTTGAGCATTGAGATGGTCTTTTCGATATCGTTGAAGCATCGATAAATCTTGACAAAGTCGACAACATTTCTGTTGTTCTACAAAGAGGAACTGTATAATTGGTGATTTGGTTGTGTTTGTATATATATTTAGAAGCAAATTTGATGGTGAAGATAATATTAGATTTGTTCAAGGTGTAGCTAGCACATATATATAATTTTTGCTTGAATTGAAATTTCAAATATCTTGCACACGTTTTGTATATGGTCAAACCTTGAAACTTCTTTTAAGCTTCCTTTTAACCTTTTTGAATATGTCTTAATCTTTTTTAGTTATTATTCCAAAAAGTCATTAATTAACATCTTAGAATCTATATCTATATCTACTGGTATACCCAATTTTTTTGCTACTTTCTGCTAGAAAAGTAACATATGGAGCTTGATAAAATAAAATCTATGAAAATGAAAAATAAAATAATTTATAAATAACAAAGTTATAAAATAATTTATAAATAACAAAGTTGGTCAGTGATAATACCTTGAAAAGAAGATATCTGTTTTTGGATAAGGAAACTACGTATGTTATCATGATCCAGTAGGTAAAAAAATATAGTTTCCCCTATTTGTTAATGAAAATTCTCATCACGGGCAACCTGCTCACATTTCATTCATCAAGCGTATCGTACACGTTTATGAAGCGTCATGTTTTGTGTATTTACTCTTGTATCCTTTAAGGTTTATGGTGCCATCAATTAATCTCATTAGAGTGTGATCATCCATCAATATTATTATTTTCATCATGACGTTAAATTGATTCATAAACCTTTAAGGGCAATTAATGGAATTATTTAAAAAAAATTACCGAAATTTTTTATTATCTATATTTTTATATTATTAAGGAAGAGTGAAGGACAACCATGGTAATTTCACAATTAGAAGACAAGGACAAAAAAGACAATTCACAATTGGACAGAAAAAATAATTTGCCATTACATTATATCATTCTTCAAGTGTATTAGCTTCACGTTTAGTGTAATTACTTTTCAATCCTCTGGTACACAAAAGGTTTATTTAACTATAAGGTAATAATGATTGTCCAATTAATTAGTTCATTCAAGGATAATTATTATTTAAAAGGTTTATGCACAATTAATTGCTTCATAACAAGGAGAGAGACTTAAAAAATGATGAAGTTGGATCTCCAATATGGGAAGGTGCACAAAAATACCGGGGTTATTGGGTTCCTCTTTGCCCGCAACTATTTTCCACTAAAAATCATTATAATAGATTGTTATATGTTATATATTTGCTTTTATTATCCATCTTATTTATTCAGTAATACATTGCAGGAATTACCAATAAAATTTAAGATGGAACATGTATTTCAAGGTTTATATGTTTATGTATGTCATATACACTAATATGACTAAACTTAATGTATATACATATATAGCATATTTTTTTTCTCTTGATTATTTTTAATCATAGCATTAGAAGATGTTGTTGCTTTCAAACCTGTTGATAACTTTGTTATTATTTTTTTTCATGTGTGGCAGTTAGCATGACATTTGCAATACAAAGAGTCTGGTTGTTAAAGCTCTAATAAATTGTAAGTTAGTTTGTGTATAATTTAATTTGGGTACTAAATTTGAAAAAAAAAATGTAATAATGCATCTTTAAATGTGTTAAGTCTTCTTTTTAATGTTTTAAACATGCATAAATATTATTATCTAACTTTAGTCTCATTTTCCCTCATTTCTTTTTTTAGCTATATTGGGAAGTCTCATATGGTGGTGAAGAAGTTGTAGAGGTGCTGCAAGTGAATGTAAGGAAGTTCACTTGAATAAACATTCTCATTGTTTTGAGTTTCACAAATGATAACCTGAAAGTTAATATATAGTGGGTTCATCTCGACAAATTATTATTACCCATCAATAAATGTACTAATTGGTATGATAATTTTGATGGTGCAACTTTTTATTTGTAGTAATAAACTAATAGATTATACATGTTCATTTTATATATACGTTGATATGAAATTCAAAATGAAAATAAACTTAATGGGTCAGCCCGACCCAACCCGTCGAGTTTTAAAAACAAATCGTTTTCTATAATCTACTTAGCTAACCCTTTTCCCACCTTACTTGTCTACAGGAACCATGATTCGGCTGCTTAAAGTCAAAAGAAAAGGAAATGGAAGTGGACCCATAAAGAAGCAAAGTGCAGAGGAATTACGTCTTCATAAAGCTTAATTCTTTTACATTTTATGTATGTATGTTGATCAACAAGTTTTTGTATCTACATATGTTAGCACGCCGTTGATGGCGGTGTTTGTTTCAAACAACAAAGAAATAAAGCATGATCTCCCAAAGCCCCAAGGTCGCCGTGTAAGAAATCAACTGAATGGTAGGCCCCGGAGCAACCACAACAGCCATCGTTTATAGAAAGAAACGATGTTAAGAAAAAAGGCTGGTGGATAATGATGATGATTTTTTGTTTTAATTGTTAAGTGCAAACATAATAAGACTAACTAAGGACACATTTTATGGGTAAATTGAACTTAATTTAAAAAGCCAGTGTTTAGGTGATAGCAATTGTCCTAATTATTAGTCAACCAAATTATTTAGTAGATTAAGTGACTCTCTTTTGGTATGTGGAAATAGGTTGCAAGTGTACTGTAGTCAACTTAGTTTTCATAATTTTTTTGGTTATTTATCTTTGCTAAATGATTAACATACGACATAACTGCATAAGTATATAATAGTCTGAACTATAATAGTTAGTTAAGGACGTTTTAAGTTAACGACGTTTTCTATTTTAGTTAAGGACGTTTTAAGTTTAAGTTCCCATAAAGGTGTTTATTTACATCCGGTGTTTCACTTAAATACATGTAGTATGATAATGTTAAAGAAGAAGACGACGACGACAACGACAACAACAACAACATAATCCATTAGATGTTCGGTTTGGGCCATTTGCATCTAATCAACGCTCGAACACCACCCAACCAACTCAACAAAACACCACCCAAGAAACTCAACGACCCCCAACTTCCAGTCGGTGTTAATTTCAACACTAACATGTTTCCGTACATACAATATATAGGGATACCCAACTAACAAGCCTAATTCTTTTTAAACCAAATGGGTGTTGGTTCGCCAATAAACATGCCGGTGACACAAGACGAGACAGTGCAGGAGACGCAACTCGGGCCGGTGACACGATCCGGTTTTAGCAAAGCTAAAAAAGACGGATGAGGGCACTCAAACAAAAAGAAAGATTTATGCGAACCTCGGACTAAAAAATCAACTTTGTCGTGGATACAAGACGAGTATTACACGTTTGCACTGTTGTGAATGCGATCTCGAAAGATACCAAATGTGGTAAGTATTTAAAATTAATTATTTTATTTTATTAATATTTTCTTTAAAAATAATATTAATTGTTACTAATATGTTTTATAACCCTTTTATATAGCCAGTCATATTTTGGATCACAGTCCGGGAACTTTTATTTCCCAACTAATGGGTAAAGGGGATGCATATTGAAAGAATGATTAAATATCGGGAAAATGGTTCGACATAAATGCCAAATTCCAACTCTTTCAAGAGGTTTTACCAACGACGTTTTAACTGGTGGGTTAGTTGTGCGATTGATGCAGACATCATTGCGGCAACGCTGGTAGAGTACAAAGTACAGAGTATTGTGGGCTTTATTTACATGAAGTGTTTGCAACATGTTCGTGGTCGCCCTAAGTGTGGAGTCGTATTCCCTATTGGACCCGGAAGTAGCAACGACCAAAAAGGTTCAAAACCTCGTCCTCGGTTGATTCAGAATCGCAGAAGTCCGATGCTAGAAACTTCAACTTATACGATGGAGATGCCTCGACTAGGCGGTAGAAGAAGTCGTGGAAAGGAGAAAGCGTCGGGGTCGTTGACAGCGGGTGCGAGTGTCGAAATGAAAGAAGAATTCAACGAAATGACCAGTTAACTCGCTATATAAACGACCTTAGGAATCAGCATTTTCAACTAATGTAACAAATATTCTCAATCTAGTAAGAACTTCGCCAGGATATTGAAAGAAAGGTAAATGGATAAAAATTACACCTTTTTGCAGGAAACACCTCATCGAACATGCCCGGGCTCTCCTGCCCAAACAAAAAGAGATAACATTATTAAAAAATATAAGCTTGATAAGTAATATATTTTTTAAGTACTCTTTATGTTTTTTGGTATTTTATTTTTAATTTTAATGTAATTTTTTTATTTATTTTACTTAATGAAATTTTAATTGTTTTATTCATATTAAAAAATGAAAAAAAAAGTAATAATAATTCGGTAATGATTACAAGGGCTCCATCAATATCCTTTTTTGAAAAAAAAATCACTATGGTAACATGACGTCAAATGGCGCAAAATGCCTCCATAGAGGCCCCTTTCAATACACATGGTCTTAGGTTTTGAGATACTTATTTTTGCATCATGCAACACCTACCAACAAAGGTCATCGTAAAGTCTAAGGCAATTTGCAAATAGTCGGGGCAACCGCTGTCCACATCAAATTTTAAAAAAACAACACTATTCAAGTCCTTTAGATGAGATCAACCAAAAATTGTTTTTGGTATGTGTGAACGATTGGTATGTTTATCCGATTGACGATCAAACACCTGATTATGTCCTCGATCAATGATTCGCTTCCCCATCCAACTATTCCCCATGGCCATCGATATACTTGCACATTTGGATAACCTCCCATGTCTTACATTTCTACAAACGAAGGAGTTGGTTATTTGAAATCCCACAACCATGTCATACAAACGCCTACCAAAAACTGAATCCCAAGTCCTTTATAACACCATCACAACCACTTTGGGATTATACAATGGCCCTTCTAGAGAGTTTTGCATATTAAATGTGTCGCGGGTTTCATTGTAGAACACATTTATTCAAGACAAACAACAACATAAACCCGAATACCCTTCAACACAAAAGGGGAATACGCAAGAACGAATTCCATGTGGTCCAACGGAACTCTATGTCAACATGCATTCTACTTTGTGATTTTCGGAGACTTTATATGTATTTACGAACGTTGTTATACAAATTTCACATGATAACGGAACATGTTATCGAGATACTCTTCCATCCTATTCCATCAAAATCAAGTTTTAGGGCCCATTTGGGAAACATTGACAACTCCATGCACAAGCTCCTAACTCATGGAAGCCACAATATATAATTCAATCTATGGCCCTTTCTACGAGATAAGTGGATCCCCATGTTCACAAACCATGCAATTTCATCAATATACTTGCACTCTTCGATCCCCATTATCCATTACGTGACAAACGGAAAACTATTTGCCATGGTTGGCGTGAAATTGCATTTGTCACCAAATCGTTGGGATGTGCCTACCACATGAATTGGTTTACTAGCGAAATGGGGGCAATATTCACTAAGACCCTTGTCTCTCCCGCTATATAAGTCTGGCAATGTGGTATAATTTTCTTAATTTCCATCACATTGCTACTTGTCAGTTTGTAATGCCTTAAATAAAAAAAATTTTGTTTTTGCAAGTTCAATACCAATCACTTTTTAACACCACCGGTATGCATGTACTCAATCAAATCACGTATGCCCACTACTTTACCTTTTTTATAATTCGATGAAAATCTTCTGATTAAATTTTAACTCTAACTACTCACCAATTAACACACATTCAATCCTTTATTTTGATTAAAAATCACAAAATCTATAAACCTACTTTATTAACAAATATTTCACAAAACACGATGTATCCAATATATATGCATACACCAATATTTTAGTTATCACCCCCCCCCCACAAAAAAAAAATCTAACAAACCATATGCACATGCGACAACACACTCGCACTAATAACTCATTAAACACCAAACATTACAAACCCATACAAGGGGATAATCTGTGCGAACCCGCGACAACGCGCGGACACTTTTGCTAGTATTTACTAAATAAGTACTTTTAGCATTATGAATCATCCAAACTTGAAGGGTCATGCTAGAGACACCCAACCTATCCGTTGGGGATAGGTCTATCCGCCAAAGGTAGCCCTTAATAGTCGTGTCTTTTTCTTGTTTTTTATTTTAATTCCTTTTTTTTGTCTTTTCTTTTATATTAATTTTTTTATTTTTTTTTGTTTTTGTATTAGTAATTTAAAAAAAAAATACTTTTATAAATATATTCCATTTTAAACCAAGTTTCGGGTAAAACCGAGCAAATGTTGAACTTCTCGTTTTAATAAGCTAGTCACTATTCAAATCACAAAAAATATTTTCTAACCTTTTTAACTTATGTTTCATTTTATATTATTTAAATTTCTAAGTTTATGGTGTGTTGGAACAAAACTTGGTTTAATACCAAGATCGGGTTGATTTACATTCGCTTAAACCCGAGTTTGTGACTTTAATTAATAAAAATTCTCAAACTTGTTTAAGCTACTGATTTTATTGAGGCAATTCATATATTTACGAATTGTTTGACGAGTTTGAATAGTAAGAGGATATAAAATGAATTAAACAAAATTAAAATCTCATAAATACTAGATTTTATTAATAAGAAAGATACGAATTACATTCCCAAGTCGGGTAAACATAAGCGAATAGAAATACGAAAAATCCGAGATGTTGAAACGAGGGTAGAACGAAGACGATGATGAAGCTGGGGATAATCCAACCGCACGCAGACAAGACGACAACGCGGGTGGTGCTAAAATTTAGATTGATTTTTACAATTTGTTTTTGTGTGAACTCGTTGCAATGATTTTAATATGTATATAAAATATCGTTTTATTTATGTTGTTTCGTTGCAATTTTAAAATCGAGCCAATTAAGTATAACTGATTGTTAAAAACGAAAAATATTAAAAGATGTATTTTTTTTAAATTACTAATACAAAAGAAAAAAACAAACAAGATATAATTAAACAAAAGACAACAAAAAGACATAAAAAAACAAGAAAAAGACAAAATACACGACTTTTAAGGCCTATCTTTGGCGGATAGACCTATCCCCGACGGATAGGTTGGGTGTTTCCAAAAAACCCTGGGTGTTTCTAGCAAACCCCAACTTAAATCATTTTCCACTCTCAAATAAACTTGATGCGATATTCATCATTTTTCAAACCCAAAAACCCGACCCGTTTAATATTTTGTTTTGAAATCGAAACTTTTGTAATTAAGGAAATATACCGTTTTATGTTTTCCTTCGTAAGTGTATTATATAACCGACATGGTTTTTTTTTCAGATTCATTCTTATTAATAAAATAATGTATAGTTATGTTACAATATTGTTGCATGCTTTTCGTTTCGTTCTAGTGTCTTTAACGATATTTAAATCGCGTATTTTATTCTCAAATTGACCTAAAACAAACTTTAGGGACTTAAATTGCCAAAAACTGAAAATATGCTGAATCCCATATCCACGTGCGGCATGTAGGATAGACCTTAGCCCTACGTGTGGCGCAAGGAACTACCTAGATCACCAAAAACCAGTTTTGGTTCGTTTTTGATCGTTTAAGCACCAAACTTGTGTTTTTCCATCCAAATCGATCAAGGCCTAACCCATAATAATATTATTTGTCAGTAAACTGCTTTTCATCTCAAAATATATTAATTTAACTATAAAACCTTAATTAAATTCAAAAGCAACCAATAAACCTTTTTGCATGTCATTCTATTAGATGTGTATTGTCACTTTCTAAGGCTTATCCCTGCATGTGTGGCCTATAAAAGCAACCCCCACACACCCATTTTCAGCTTGTTAGGAATCTAGATCTTAATATAAGATAATTAACACTATTCACAATTAATAAAACAATAAACAACTGATCTAATCGTTTGTACAATTATTATCAACTTTTCTGTCTTCGGTTTTTTCTTATCAGCAGTTTGCAAGATTAGATGTTAAGAGTAATAGTTTGTCAAAACTTCATAATGGAGACAACTGATGTTTGGATCATCAGTTGTTTAGTATCTTGTCATTAGTTCTTTGCAAGGTTCAACAATCTCCCACTAAACTGATGATGCCAAAACCATTTATTCTTTTTGCTCCATTGTCTTATCTTGAAAGTCTTCTTTGAGCTGATTCTTTGATGAACTTGACATATTCAGCTCCTAGGCTATCATCTTCTTCCATTTGAATTGGAAGGTCTATCAAACTCCTTAGCACGCTTTCATCCAACATTGGTACATCCTAAAGTTCCGCCCTTTGTTAAGCGTCATACTCAAATTCCAAAATCACATAGGAACAATTTGTAAGTTTTCTCCATTTAATAATTTTAGAGCTTGACTGTAACATCCTAATTTTATGTGATTAAAATATATATGTATATAATATTTATAAATACACACCTCAAAGCGATACATATTTAACAAGACAATATTGTACAACTCTTATAATGTGATTTTTTAAAGTGAGGATTATAAGTTTTATGTGGAGAAATATATCATTAACATTATGGAAATATGGAGGACAAAACATGGTTAATTGTAAAGATCAAGTGTAAAAGGGATATTTGAGGGCTTGAAATAAATAAATTAATAAAAAGAAAAGAAGAAATCGGTTAAAAGGGGGTGTCGCCCCCTGACATCTTCGAGGGCATGAAGAGAGAGAGAGAGAGAGAGAGAGATGGAAGACCCTAAGATATTCCAACACCTCACATATTTAAAAGCTTAGTCATATGGACACAGGGAAGACCCTAAGATATATGACATCTTCAAATTCTAACGTCACTTTAGCTAATTTCATGACAAGTTATTATTTACACTCCCAGTTAAACCTAAGCCTCTTACCGAACGTCTTTTAGCTATCAAGCCCGAGCCTCGTATTTAGAAAAAGCGTGATGGTTCTTGTCGAGCGTAAGAAGTTGAAGGCATCAACTTGTATTTGGTATAAAGCTTATTTGAAGTTAAGCATTAGACAATCACAGGGGTTTTCAAAAGAGTCACCATACAAATAGAACATGTGAATATGTTCAACCTTTACAGTCAAAAGATTTAAACTCAATAAGATAAACAAGACGTTTGTCTTAAAGAGGCATTCAAACATTTAAAACGTTTACATGAGACTATGTGATCGCTAAAGACATTATAATACAAAATATAGAATAAAAAGCAAACTCAGACCGACTTTACATGTGTCTGGATGCAACATAAGTGGCTAGTAAACATGCTATCATTCAGTCATAACCAGTTCCCGAACAGGCTATATGGCTCAAGGAACTCTTGAATTGTGTGTGTGTATGGCAGTGACACAATACCGAGAATAATAGACGTTCCTGTTGAGCTACTAGAGAAAACAATATTTGTATTTAATTAACAGTTTATTAAACTCTTTTAGAGTTTGTCAACGTTTCACCAGCATATCGTTGACGCATTTCCCCTGCCTTTCAGGTAATTAAGTTAAAGTTGTGTGTACAAGGATTAGGAGTCATCCAAGCAGATGATAGACATGCGCGTATTCAGATGGCTCGTTTTGTTATTAAAATCCTTATAATACTATATAGATCTTTTGTAACTAAATACTGAGGTACTTAATTCTCAAGAATTTCAGTGAGAATTAATATTATATTATAACCAAGTTTTCTGTTAAAATAAACCTACAACTCTGATATATTTAAAAAAAATATATTTACAATACATGTACCAACCGGGTGCTATACTTCTAGACTCTAACTCGGGGTGTGACATTATGGGAACAATACTCTGGACGCTCAAGTAACGAATGAAAATGGTTTGTAACTCGCTTCCAAAAAAGGCAACTTTTTTGTTTTGTTTTACAAGTTACCATGAATCTAGAAATATTAAAATGATTAGACAAGTTGATAAGAGTTACAAATATAAGTACATAAAAAGTATATTGGGACCTCCAAAACATCAATCTAACATTTTGCTAAAGCTTCTTCCTCTCTAGTCGTCCATTGTTTGAGTTACTGACTTGGTTGTTTTTCTTAACGGGTCATGATATCCTTCTCGGATTTATGTATTGTTCGTGAATCTGGAAATGGTTATGATTCAGGTAATGGTTGCAATCAGGTGGCCTTTCTATATATTAAAATGGTGGGACTCACATCCAAATCGGAAGGTGAAATTGTGGTCGATACCCTTCAGCTTGGGACGGGTTTTGGGATTGGCTTGGATCCATGAGAGTGTTTAGAAGATTGAATATGAGATCATATGAATTTTTTGGTGAGAAATATGGTTAAATGGAATGAGTTATTTATAGGATTAACTGAATAATTTTTCATTTTTTAGTAGTTAACAAGTGATATAATTTTTTAAAAAGATGTTTTTTTTTTCAATCGACAAGCTCAGCGCTATATGGAGAAACCCACAAGTGGCATTAACTAAGTAGCAAAATCAACATGGGCATGTTTCTTGTTGCTAACCTCGCTAGCACCTCCGCAATATGCTAATATATGCGGTGAAACATGTCCATACCCTATAGTCTACTGATGATTCAGGCATTCTTGATCAATTTATAGAAATAGAATAACAAAGTAAACATCTTCAAGATTTTGAAGTCAATGATTCAGGCATATTTGGTCGTCACCAAATAAAACATGTTTGATCGTAAACTCCATTGCATGTAGAAAAAAATTTCTAGTGTCGGATGAAAAAGAATAATTCAATTTGAATTTTTGGGTTGAAATTATATTGTTTTGGTTAAAATATGTAGAAATGGTTTAAGAATGATTTAAATGAATTTTATAATATAATAAAATAAATTTATTATTATTATTTTAAATGGACCGTTGCCAACGGTCATAAGAGGCAAAAAAGGGTCACTGACCTTACTAACAATGGTCAGTACCGTCAGGTCACTCGTGACCAGATTGGGGGGGGGGGTTGTTCTAGTGAGACTGGTAGAGTGAGGAGTGCCATGTGGCTGTCATCTAGGATCAGTGGGGGTTGCCCACTGATGTATACCCATGAGCCTAACATACGTTCCATTATCATTCCTTGAAACTGAGCATAGTTTCAAACATCGACATGGTTCTTGACCCCACCCCTTACCTCAGTACGGAGAAAGTGGTTGTCGATGATGATATGATTCTTGAGATTCGCTATACTGGTGCTTCTATGCTTTCCATACTCAATCACCACTTTTGCTCAATAATTTTATAGAATGACAACACTAAACACCTTAAGATGAACTTACATTTCATCAAGAATACAACACCCTTACAAACTCTTAAGAGTTTGTTATGTTTCAGTTATTGTTCATATTGCTGGTATTCTCATAGAGGGCCTCTCGTCTACCCGCTTTGCTACATTTTCACTGCAAGCTACTTGTAGCCAAACACGTCTAGACAGAACTTACTAGCGATGTAATTTTTGAATGTACCATGTTATTCTTGTCATAGTTTAAAGATGTTATATTTATCTTTATCGTGGTTTAAAGATAATCTACCATTGTTATAATCTCTCATTTGTTGTTAGTTTACCCTTTAAGTTTTACTTTTATAACATCTTTATATTTATGAATCGGTAATAGTAACGGATTTTAAAATTCAGCTCATATGCAAAATGGCGGATCAATCATCAAGATTCAAGATTATCATTTATATGTTTTTCTCTAAACTTTTCATATCAACATAGACTAAACAAAAACAAGGTTAATATATCTTGCAAGTATGATGAACAGAGCGCATATGAAAGTGAATTTGTTTATTTGATAAGAAACATAAATATGCAACTTAATAGTCATACAACTTGATATTCTTAAAACATAATAGAACTTTTGTGAAAATGATAACGCTTTAATACTTGACCTAACAGTTGGTATCAACGAAAGCAAAGAAATTATGTAACATATAAAATAACGAAATAGCAAATAAAAGGATGATTTTGTTATGTTTTTGGTTTTTGTATACGTTTAAAGAATGTGTTGAAGTTAAAGGTCCTTGCTTATGTTTGGTATATGAGGTTCACGTAGTTAAGTCATAGATATAAACTAATTTCTTTTAATAAGAAGTGTTAATACATAATTTGATTATCTACAGTTTACACCAGTCTCGTGGTCTTGATATATTCATAAATCACTTGAAGCATAGTGAAAATGATTACGTAGTTGCATTAACCGTACATTTTTTCACTACACGCTTTTGATACTTGACGTAAAATTACGAATTGATGAAACATATTTTTCTACCATAATGTTCTGATTTTGAATATACATAAGGCTAGGTATGCCTTATTATAATAAGAAGTAAACTGGAATTGAAATTATCATATCAATTGAGAATAAAGTTAAAGATATCTTGTACA
Source organism: Bidens hawaiensis (assembly GCF_021521415.1). Taxonomy (NCBI): domain Eukaryota; kingdom Viridiplantae; phylum Streptophyta; class Magnoliopsida; order Asterales; family Asteraceae; genus Bidens; species Bidens hawaiensis. The sequence goes on along the minus strand of NW_027497761.1, from coordinate 22,400 downwards.
TATGAGGTTGACAAAATAACAAATGAAATGATGAAGTTGCATTGTTTCTAACACATGACTGGATGCATACCATTTTTAATAACTTGAAAGAACATCCCCAATCCCTATTTGTATGTTGAATATTTGAGGTTTACATGGTTAACTAATATATATAAAGTCATAATCTAGATAAGAAAGGTAAATTCATAAGTTGAATGTCACACAATATAGGCTTGTGATATAGATATACTAATAACTCATAAGTCACAACGAACATTGTGAACATGATTAAGCAGACATAATAATCGTACCTTTTTAACAACACTTTGATACCAAACATAAAAGTGAGAATTACTAAAATAAATTTAACATAACATAATAATTTTAAAATTATAAAAGATAAGAAGTAAACATGGAAAACATTAGTACACATTAACATACTAGATCACAACAAAAATACTTGTTCATCTTGAGCGACATTCAAACGCACATTTCGATACTGAAATCTCATCCGATTTCGACGATTCTCTATTCTACGGACTCCTACGTTAACCTAGAATCACCTCCAACATCAAAAACACACATTCGACTAAAGCATTTTGTTACCAAGACCCAAAACCATCAATAACTCCAAACATACCCCCTTTCGGACCAGTCTACATTCCAACTCAAATATCTCTCAACTCACTAAACCCCAGCCTTTAAAAAACCACTTAATCGAAAGCTAACTTAATTCCCTACGATCTGAAAAAAAAAATCATAATTTTTTATCAAGTATAATTAAAGTTATAACCAAATGATTTAAGCATAGAAACACACCAAAATAAAAATCCACCACCCAACCCTCATTACTCCCTTGAGAATAAATAATTATCAGCCGTTGATGACTCACAATCCAACCGCTGATGTTTAAACTCCAGTTAGTGGCCGATCCGCGTGAGTCCATAACCCACCAATCAAATGAGTGCTTTTAGATATACCTCTTATTATTTAAATCACCACAAATTCATCATGCTCCTAACTCACACACACGATAAAATCCAATACGTTTCAATCGCATCTGATTCAGTAATCAATCACAGATCTAAATTCTTCGTCAATTGATAATGTCGACTGAAGAGCCAATTGCTGCAACTGAGGTTGCTGAGACTGTTGTTGCTCCTGCTGACGTCAAGCCGGAGGAGAAAACTGTTGCTCCGGCCGATGAGAAGCAGAAGAAGGCGAAGAAAGCTCCGGCCAAAGCTAAACCTAGATCTCCGGCTTTGCATCCACCCTACTTTGAGGTAATTATTTACTACTACTATTATTATGTTAAATTTATAGATTCATTTCTGTGTTAGGTTTATTATTATTATTTTTTTGTTATTATTATTATTATTTCTGTTTTTATTAAAAATTATTATTTTTTCTGTTAGATCTCCGGCTTTGCATCCGGCGTAGTTGGAGGTTATAGATTCGTTTCTAATATTAAGTTTATTATTATTATTATTAATAGTGTTATTAATATGTGAATTTATATATTATGTGAAATGTTATTGTTATTGTTGCTGTTATTATTATGTGAATTCATAGATATATGATTATTATTATTATTATCATTGTTATTACTTGATATCTGTTTCGATTATGTGAATCTGTTATTGTTATTAATATTATTATTTGCTTTTCTGTTACGATTATGTGAAAATGTGAGGGTTATTATTATTAATATGATTTGAATGGATGATGTGAAACAGTGATTAATTTGCGGTTAATTTGAATGTGATTACAGATGATTAAGGAAGCAATAGTGACATTGAAAGAACGTACTGGATCAAGCCAGTACGCAATCACAAAGTTTATCGAAGAGAAGCAGAAGAATCTTCCGGCTAATTTCAAGAAGGTTTTGTCCACTCAGTTGAAGAAGTTTGTAGCCGCCGGTAAGCTCGTTAAGGTCAAGGCTTCCTACAAGCTTCCGGCTGCATCCGCGCCGGCCAAGAAGCCAGCTGCCAAGCCCAAGGCAGTTGTGAAGAAGAAGGCTCCTGCGAAGAAGGCGGCTGTTGCCAAGCCTAAGCCGGCTCCTAAAGCCAAAGCCGTAGCCAAGCCGAAAGCTAAGCCGGCTGCGAAAGCTAAAACTGTTGCGAAGCCGAAAGCTGTGGCGGCTAAGGCTAAGGCGAAGGCGAAGGTGAAGATGCCGACTAAGCCGTCGAAGGTTGCGAAGACTTCGACCAGAGCGACTCCAGGGAAAAAGGTTGCAGCGGCGGCCAAGAAGGCGCCGGTGAAGAAGGCGGCTGCGGCTAAAAGCTTGAAGCCGAAAGGTGGAGTGGCGAAGAAAGCTGGTGTGAAGGCTGGGAAGTAAATTTAGAGGGGGTAATTCTGTAAAATGGTTATGGTTTCTGAATACTAGTAGTTTGATAAGTTTATAGAGTTGTTTAGGGAATGGTTATCTGTCAGTCAATCAATCAAATCTTTCTTTCTTAACATTAACATGTTCATTGTCTTTCATAATTCATACATTCCTCAGTTTGGATTTAATTTTATAATTCTGGGGATTAAGGTTTATTATTTGTGATTGAATCACTGGGTTTGGTTTATTGCAAGGTGAACTTGCTTCTGAGTTTAGAATTGTAATTTGAAGTATGAAATTAGAATTATAAAAATTGATAGGAAGATTGAAAGAAATCATCATCATTCAGTTTTTGTAACAAATTAGCAATTTTTATTTATTATCTTAGGCTGTCTTTTTTAGAAAGTTTAGAATGTTAGTTAGGGTAAAAGGCCATCTCTGGTAACGGGGATCGGGTAATCACTCGGTTGGAGAATCGGTATTCCAATCGGGTTTGTTAATTCCTTATTAGTCCTCATCTCACTTCTTTATAAAATATTTCCTCCACAAACTCGATATCGAGGTGGTGACAATTCCTTATTAATCCATTTCATTCTAACGAACCTTCATAAATCTCCATTCATACATTCTAACACCCTAAGTATATTTTTATATTTTGATTTCATGTACCTTATTTTTTGTATTAAAGCTTAGACCATATGCTATGTGGCGTCGAGGATGTGGTTTTTTGGACGCTGAGGGCGGCAAACACCGCATGAGGCGCGAACAGAGGGTGGGCAACGAGGATCTGGTCTTTTGAACGGCAGGTGCGGTTGAACAAAATTGGTGGGGCCTCTTACTTTCCTCTCTCAACCTCTCACACACACATACATATATATGTACTAGCTGGGTGCCCGCACGATGCAGCGGGGATGCGCGCAACTCCACAGTGAACGCATAGTCCTTGTCAGTATATACGTCACCTGGTGATAGTGCACACTTAGCCTAAAATTGGACCGCGTAACTCGTGCAAAGCCAGTTACGTGTTATCAAATATTGAACACGTGTAACCCGGCGAGAATGCACGTTACTGACATTAGAACATGCTTAACCAACACCACACGTGTAATTCATGGCGATTAACATTGTAGGGTGCTACGTGGGACTGAACACGTATTTATTGGCCCCGATATATTTAAACAACGGTATCTGCGTAACTTGTAACGAAAATCAAAAGGCAAACATTAAATATACATTAATTTGAAATACATCATTTTTTTAAACCAATCCGTTTTGGCCCCAAACATGTTCTGACTCGACATCGTTCTGACCTGGCCCCTTTCTACTCGAACTCGAACCAAATTAAACATTTTTTTTATTGTCTCATTCCGACCCTATTGTAGTTTTACAAATGACCTGAGCTCGCCCGACTCGACCTGTTACTCGGTTCTAAATCGTAAGCGCGTAACATGTTAACGTTTTAAAACTAAAAAAAATATAACAATATCATACTCAAATCAAAGAGAATAAAATGCTCTTTTTTATGATATATTTAAAAAGAAACATTAACGTGTGAAAAAGTTTTGACCGTTAAAAAAGTTGTGGGATAGTTGTTTTTGATTTAGGGGGCATGTATGTAACTATTATTTAACTTTACAAAAAAGGTAATGAATTTGATGGACTAAAGTTGTAAGTATATGTTAAAAAAAAAAAGTTGTAAAGACTTAATTACCCTTAATTTCTATATTTTTTATGCATTATATGTTTTATATAAAGCATTGAGTTTGATACCTCTTAATATTTAAGAGGTCCCCTAACTCATGCTTTATATATAGTTAGTATATATATATATATATGGGGTTGGATCTAGAGAAACTCCTCTTAAAGAGAGAACTAAAGAACTAGTAAAGAATTATTTTTAACTAATTTTAAAAAATTATTTTATGATTTTTTTCTTTCCTTCTTCTAATAAGATGATATATAAAAAAAACTGTCGATGTAATGCGAATGTTCATTAATGTGTATTGTATATATAAAATAGTGTTTTATTACATACAATACAACACTAATACATTATTCAATACACACTATTGAATATATGCAAATACGACACTAATAATTGTATGCAAAACACATTGTTGCATATATGTAATACAACATCAATGCACATATGCACTATATTGATTTTTTTTAAATTTTGTATATAATATAACACTATTGCAAATATACAATACAAACAACTATATATATGTTATTCAACACTATTTCAAATATCAAAATGCACACTATTGCACATATGCATTATAAAAAAAGTCGATGTATTGCATATATGCATTACAACGTTATTTTTTTTAATTTTTTAATTTTTATATTTTTTTTGTGGTAAAGAATAACAACATATAAGAAGGATGAAAGAAAAAAAATTTTAAAAATAATTTTTTTAATTAAATTAAAAATATAATTCATTATTAGTTCTCTAGTTCTCTCTATAAAATGGAGTTCTCTCATGACCCTCTTCTTATATATATATATATATATATATATATATATATATATATATGGGCGCCAATGAGAATTAAACCAAAGCGGGGCATTATTGGTTTGGGGCTTCGAAGCCCCCGGTGGTTACGTGACGCTGACGTGGCACTAAAAAGGGGCTGGATGGTCTTTGTAAGGCCCCGTTCCCGGTGCCTTACTTTAGCGTCAGATTTACTCACAAACACAGTTCTTGCAATCAGAGTTACTTAAAACTTTTCGCGGAATATAAAACATCAATCATTCGTTACAAAACATTAAATCTTTTCTTTGATATCATAACACAAATCATTATGTTTAAAATATCTTTTCTTCTATCTTCAGATGCCAGCCGTTCAATCCATGCCATGTGCCATCCTCATGCTAACTCTATAATCAGCTCACCTGCGTGCATACTAAAAGTCAGCTACGCTGAGTGAGTTCTAGTTAATCAAGCAACTTATCATACAACCACTACATGCATCATATACGTATCCAAAGACGTCCACTATCTAACATGCTCACCTTACCACTTAACCTCTTATTTATCCCTACCACTTTGCCACTTTGCCACTTTAATAACGTATAACGTCATGCCACTTTGCCACTTTAATAACGAAGTCACGTATAGGCTTACCCTACCACGTACTACCGTCATGCCACTAACACTCTTACTAGACTCTTGCCACTTCTAACACGCTCTACCCCTACTTGTCTACAACACACTTCATAACATTACATCATTTACATAATAACCAAGTTACATCATAACATTTACACACACTAATAACCACTTGACAATCACTATCCTTGGCGATACGTGCAATATCCGAAGATCGTTCACGCACCGACAAGCATTATATAATAGCTACCTCGTATAACATCTATAGCATACACTTACCACTTAAGGTAAGTGTATTCACACTTCACATCGAGTATGCACACAGCCCCGAAAACATAACAAGGAAAATGGGGCTAGAAACTCACCTGAATCCTGCTACGTTCACCGATAGTAGTTAATCCTTTCTTTAGCTGGTACGGCTAACTGTATAATATTTACACATATCAATTAACTATTACTATCTATATCGCGTTTCAAGTCTACCCTCGACAAACGGGGGTCCGGGGGCAGCGCCCCTGGCAGTGGGGTCTAGGGGCGGCAGCCCCTAGCAGGGTCCAAGGGGCAGCTGCCAGGTCAACTTGGAAAAATTTTATTTCTATTAATTGCCTTATCACATTTCCCACCACGATTTTAAATTATTATTTAATTCGCCCACTTGATTGCTATAACAAATTAAGCCTAATTCGTTATCACAACACTGCCTAATTCGTTATCTTGACTTAGCGAACTGAGTGAGCTAATTCGTTATCCCGCCTTGACGAATGGACGAGTAACGAATTAGCTAACATGGTCTGATTCGTTATCCTCATTCGTTATTTCTCATTAACAAATCACTTAGCGAGCTGCTTCTAGTTCGTCCTTCCACCATAACGAATTGCCATAGCGAACTGGCTACCCTTCCGTTAACGAATTACCGCTAATTCGTTAGAATTCCGTAACGAATTAGGGTTAGGGTTTTGTCAGACGTCAGACGTCACATCTGATGTGGCACAACCTCCGGCGCCGCCGTTGCCGGAAAAACGTGAATCTCGCCGGAAAAGCGAGATCTCACTCGTTTGGCCACCGTTTTCACCGTTTTTCGTCCCGTTCGATCCAGATCTGAGCTAGGGTGATCCCTAAGCTCATCTTAGGTTAGGTTTATACCCGATTCCTCCCGACTCTCGTGACTTCAACAGTTTAACGGTGTCGGCTCGTTGTCTCGCAACTAGATCTAATGGTTGGACCTCTACAACAATATACTATCAGTACCTCGGGTCGGAAATCGGTTCTCCTTCTTCTTCTTCTTCTTCTTGGTTTCGGCTTAGAGAGAGGGAGAGTAGGATGAGAGTGAGCTAAGTGTGTGTTTTGGGTGGTGTATGGAGTATGAGAAATGAATGATAATTGGGTAATTAAGGCTTTTATAATTATGGATCATGGGCTTAAGCCCATGGTCCTTCCCTCCTTCCTTCATAGCGCAAGTCCATAACCCATATCCATTGCCCAACACTAGCCCGACCCATACCAACTCCTTCTTGATTTAACTATTTCCCGATAACCCGAGTAAACTTGCCCTCCACTATTAAATAATATAATTAATATTATTTTGGAAATTTCAGGATGTTACAGTCTTATTATGCATTGGTTATTTTCACCAAATATGGTATTTAAATTATTAGAACCTTCTGTAAGTATTAAGTAAAGACGTCCAAACTTTTGATATTATTATTTAGATAATTATTTAGATATGGATTTAGCATCTACTCTTATTCTCACATGTCTATATCACTTCTCAGCTTAATGATATTTTGGCAAAAGAAAATTTATTCATCTGGTTTATGGTAAGTTACTTTACACTAGTTTGATCCGGTCAAATTATATGATCTCTTTCTTGTTGCTTCTGATCACATCTTTAGCTAATTTCTCTTCTGTTTTACACTACATCTCTGCGTTGTTCTTATCTAATACCCTCTTTATTGCTACTCCTACATTATATTCTTCTTTACTCACGTCACCGACAGAGGAATTAATTCGCAAGACATGGATGCCTATTCTACATTAGAATCTCAAGGCTTTTTGATTTTCATCTAAGATATACAGATATCAGTAAAGTTTAACACGCGATCACACTATAGCCATATGTACCGATTTTATTGATTCAGTATTGGTACCATTGAATATACTAAAAAAAAATCCCAAAACTGAATAATACCAAAAACATGAAAAATAAATACCAATAGTGTTAGGTTGGTAGTGACTAGAGGTGCACAAAATAACCGGTTCCAACTCATACCCTACCCGCGGATAGGACCAGGTGTAGGATTTCTCCTCAGAGCCGTACCCGGAATCGGAACCAACCCGGAACCGGTGGAAAAAAGCCGGAGGAACAGGTCAAAACCCGACCCGGAACCGGTCAAACCCGGTCAAATACCCGGAACCGGTTCCAACCCGAACCTGGTTTGACTTTTGTTGATCATACCCGGAACCGGTTCCTATCCGGTTCCGGGTTTTTTAAATACCCGATTCTGTGCACGTCTAGTAGTAGGAACCGGTTCCGGGTTTTTTAAATACCCGATTCTGTGCACTTCTAGTAGTGACTATGCTGGGTCGGAACTGATTTGGCGTGGTATCAAGGTGGTACAACACAACATTGCTCAATCTTAACGTACACACAACAAAACTGTCCAATATATAGTACCTATCATCATCTTGTAACTGAAGAGGTATGTACCCGCCTCAACAACGAGCGAGGCGGGTCAACCCACAAGATATAGACAAGAGGCTTGAAATCAAGACATTATGAAGGCGCAAAGCCAAAACCTACGCGCATGGCGCATATCACATATGCTCACGCATATCACATATGCTCATGCATCACATGCTCAGGCATCATATGCTCAGGCACCACAGATGCTCAGGCATCACATATGCTCATGCATCACATGCTCAGGCATCATATGCTCAGGCACCACAGATGCTCACGCATCACATATGCTCACGCATCACATATGCTCACGCATATCACATATGCGCGTGGCGCATATCACATGCTCGTGCATATCACATCTGCGCATGAAACATCTGCGCGTGAGAATAAAGAGAAGACCTCGCGCATCCTCAGGATAGGCGCGTATCACACATGCACATAATCAACCTCGTCCTTATCCAAATCAGGATTAGGGCAACCTTGATTGTGCACGTCAGACAACCTTCCAGAAGGTATCTTTTTAAGGAATAAGAATATGCTGATGTTGACAACTGCCAATGAAAGGTGGACAACTCAGCATAATTCATGTGCTACCACGTGATTACAACCAATGAAAAAGCACCAGGTGTCCCCAAGGACACGTGGCGCAGAGCAATTGGAGGAGGCCAACAAAACCCTAATTGGGTCTGAGCCCAATCAGTGGAAACCCTAGCACTATAAATACAGCATCAACTCCACAAGGAGACATGATCAAATAACATCCAATAACACACTGAAACGTACAATAACAGAGTATTCAGCTATTAAGCAATACACTCCAAATTCCTTACTCTCACATATTATTATCTTCTCCCACAAATACTTATTCTCACACCGGAGGGTTACCCCAAAGAGGACCCCTCTGTCCCTTTCTGAGGGGTAAGTTTACGGTGCTGTTCATTTTGTAGGTGGAAGAACACAGATCCATCAGATCCAAGAGAAACCATCGGTGAAATAGCATAATCACACCCGAGGAAAGTAGATCGTCTACCAGTGAGTCGATCCACGTTTCTTCATTGGCGCCATCCACTGTTACAACGGCAACAAGATCTCATCAGATCTCTAAACAAAAAACCAAATTTTCACCATGGTTTCTGGCGTTCGTAACGTTGATCAAGTTCTGGAGGATATTGAACGTGAGGATGTTAATGAGGGACAACAGTTTCTGAGGGCGCCGCGTGATTCTACGCGCGCCACCAGTAACCGTCCTTTCATCACAACTCCTCATGGCCAGACTGAAACTCCTCCAGACGATCTTACGTTACAAAATCTTGCCGGCGCGAAACAAAAAGGACCAATGGGTCCAGAAGATGAAACTAATGACCCCAAAGAATGGCTCATAAACGAGCAACGACGTCTAATGGACAAGTACAATGAGATGGTCAAACACAAAAAGACAGCCGACTTAACACAAAGGCTAGCGTTTGACAAGCAAAACGTTCATGGGACAAAAAGGGCGCGCGCGCCGGAAGATGGTCATTCCGTTCACACTGCACACACTGAGTTTAGTGATGAAGAAGTGCACAGCATGAGGAAGACGCGAGATACTCATGCAGGAGGCTCACAGCTCCGCGCGCACGTGAACATGGCGCCTGGAGCCAGAGCCGATCTGGATCTGCACGCGCCATACAGCCCACCAGTAAGTGGGCAAGTGGACGTAACCACACCATACAGGCCAGCCATCTTGGTGAAACATTCAAAGTTCACCGAGCGCATCGCGAAGGCCCCCATTCAGCACAAAACCAAGATGCCAAGTGGTTTGGGCAAATATGACGGCACAACAGATCCAGACGATTTCTTACAAGGGTTTTACAACACAGGAAACCTAGAAAACTGGACGATGCCAACATGGTGTCACATGTTTGCCCGCTGCCTCACGGGCGCGGCGCGTGTCTGGTTCGAGAGCTTGCCGACTGGGCAGATCGATGGGTTCGAGGAACTATTGGAAAAGTTCCAAGCCCACTTCGTACAGCAGCGCAGACACACGCGCGACCCTGATGACATCATGCACTGCGTGCGCAAGAATGATGAAACGATTGAAGATTACATAACTCGTTTCAATCAGGAGTCTCTGGCAATCGGAGGTATCACTGAGCAACTCTTGCGCGTGGCCTTTATACAAGGCGCGCGCAGTGATCAACTCCGCCGAGCTCTCGTAAGCAGAGATGGCATGCCAACCACTTGGGCCAAACTAATGGAAGCATCGCGAGTCTTCGCGAGAAATGAAAAACAAATTGCCCAGGATAGGGCAAGAGAAAGAGCGCATCAAGCTGAATCACCGCGCAACAACGAAAAGAGGGGCAAACAGAACTCTGTATGGTCCAGGTTGCAATCAACCAGTTTTTCTTCCGCAGAAAAGCAGGCGCAACCAAGCTCACCCCAGCCCCAAAAAGACGTTCGTAATCGCGGGGAGGGTGACAAGAGGGAGGGCGGCAGAGATCCTAGCAGACCTCTGCCAAGAATATGGACTCCCCTCACTAAAACGCCTTCACAGGTGTTAAGCACTGAGAATGTCCAATTCAAAAGCCCCAAGCCACTACACTACAAGGGACCATCAGACAGTGGCAAGTACTGTGAATTTCACAAATCCACAGGGCACAACATTGATGCATGCCACCACTTGAAGGATGCAATTGAAAAAGATGTGAAATCAGGCAAGCTGGCTCACCTGGTAAAAAACACAAGACCAGAAAATGAGCAATCAGGAGCCTCAGCCAGCAAAAAGTATAAAAGAATCTGTGTAGCCGAGGGAGGAAGGCAAGGGCAAACATCAAGAAAGAGAAGCGCGCAAATCCAAGGAGATTGGCGCGAACAACAAGTCATCTTCCCAAGAATCAGGGGAGGCCCTTCCATCAGCAGCCCTCTTGTCATCACTACACACATTGCTCATTATGAAGTGTCAAAAGTTCTGGTGGACACGGGCAGCGAATCAGACATCATGTATGAGCAATGTTTCAGGAAACTGGATCCGGCAGACCAAGCAAGGCTTGAGATTGTGAATGCACCGATCTCTGGTGTTTCAAATGAAATCATTCATCCCCTAGGTCAAATACAATTTGAACTAACCATGGGGGATGAGAAACACAAGCGAGCCGAAGTTGTCAACTTCTTGGTCTTGCCCACCACTTCATGCCACAATATGATCTTGGGTAGGGAAACGATTGCCCAATTCAACGCCATACCGTCGCCAGCGCACGGCGCATTGGGGTTCCCAACACCAACAGGTGTAACTTTTGTATACCGAGATCACTTGTGTGCAGTGACAAGTACTCCGCGGGAAGGGAGAATGAAACTTCCAATGGCAGACAACGCGCCAGAGGAATGGATTCTCAACCCAAAATTCCCGGAGCAGACAATCACAATTGGCGCTACGATAACAGACGACACGAGGTTGAGAATGAAAAGATTGCTCACAGCATATATGTCGGTCTTCGCGTGGCAACACTCTGATATGACTGGGGTTCCGCTAGACCTGGCGCAACATTCTCTCAACACCTTCAAGTCTGTAGAGCCAATTGCTCAAAAGAAGAGAGTCATGGGGGATGAGAAGGCGAGGGCCATGAATGAACAGGTTGAGGATCTATTGCGCGCAAACATCATCCGCCCGATACGATACCAGACATGGGTAGCCAATCCTGTGATGGTAAAGAAAAGTAACGGGTCATGGAGGATGTGCATTGACTTCAAGGACCTCAACAAAGCGTGCCCAAAAGATTGTTACCCCCTCCCAAACATCGACGCAAAGGTGGACTCCGTGGCGCCATTCAAGCTCAAATGTTTCCTGGATGCCTACAAGGGCTATCACCAGATTCAAATGGCACCACAAGACGAGGACAAGACCGCCTTCAGAACCGACAAGGGTGTTTTTTGTTACACAAAAATGCCCTTTGGTTTGAAGAATGCGGGAGCCACCTACCAAAGACTTATGGATGCCGTCTTCAGCGAGCAGATTGGAAGAAACCTCGAAGTCTATGTGGATGATTTGGTGATCAAAAGCAGGGAGGAAAAGCAAATGCTCAAAGCCATCGAAGAAACCCTTGGGCGCCTAAAGGAAGTTAACATGAAGCTCAATCCGAGCAAATGCACTTTCGGCGTACTAGAGGGAAAATTTCTAGGTGTAATGGTCACCAAGGATGGTTTCAAGGTGAACCCTGAGAAGGTGGAGGCCATCCTTGACATGCCCTCGCCATCCACCATGAAAGAAGTCCAGAAGCTGAATGGTAGATTGGTTTCAATCAACAGGTTCCTAGCGAACCATGCAAGCAAATCTACCCCATTTGTCAACACATTGAGGAATTGCTTAAAGAAAAGCCAATTCAAATGGACTCTTGAGGCCGAGCAAGCTTTCAGTGAGATAAAAGAATGTTTGATAAATCTGCCCGTGCTCACAGCTCCACTTCCTGGTGAAACTTTGACATTGTACTTATCAGCAGGAGAGCGCGCCATCGGCGCAGTATTGTTGGTGGATCGCAAGGGAATCCAAACGCCAATATACTATGTGAGTCGGGTGCTGACAGATCCTGAGACGCGCTACTCCATCATGGAAAAGTTAGTTTTGTCACTAACACACGCGTCGCGCAAGCTTCATAGATATTTCAATGGTCATCCCATTGAAGTTCTGACTGGTTACAACATCCAGCAAGTCTTGCGGCGTCCCGCGCTCTCAGGAAGGCTGACAAAGTGGGCGCTGGAATTAGGTGAGCACACGATCGCCTATAAGCCCCGTCCAGCAATAAAGGGACAAGTCTTGGCTGATTTCGTTGCCGAAGTCCCCGAAGGAAAAATTGAAGAGGCTCAGCGCGAGGTAGACCCTCCGCGAGCCAATGATGAAGAAAATGTGTGGAGATTATTCACCGACGGAGCTTCAAACAACGAAGGATCCGGCGCAGGCCTCAAGCTGGTGGATCCAGAGAATCAGGAATATACTTACGCCATCAGGTTGGACTTCAAGAGCACCAACAATGAGGCTGAGTATGAAGCCCTGCTGGCTGGCCTGCGCATCGCGCAAAAATTCGGAGTTAAAAAGCTAGAGGCCCATGTTGATTCATACTTGGTAGCAGCACAGGTCAATGGCCTTTATGATGCCAAGGAGAACACCATGCCTCTGTATCTAGAGCAGGCGAAAAAGCTCATCGAGCAATTTGACTGCTTCAGAATCATTCATATTCCGCGCAGTGAAAACAAATCTGCCGACGCGCTGAGCAAGATGGCATCAACCAGCTTCGATCACTTTGGCAAAGATGTCAGAGTAGAAGTAATGAGCAGCCCGTCAGTGGGAGCGAAGTCTGTCCTTGTAACTCATACAACCCCTTCATCATGGATAACTCCAATAATGGAATTCTTGAAGGAGGGAAAAGTACCAGACGATCGCGCACAGGCGAGGAAGATAAGACACAAGTCGCAGAACTATGAACTGCTTGATGGTACATTATATCGACGCTCTTATCTTGGACCGCTCATGAAATGCCTAGATGCTGAGGAAGCAAGCTATGTGATCAGAGAGATACACGAAGGAATTTGTGGAATACATGCTGGCCCGCGCATGGTGGTTGCCAAGGCAATGAGCGCAGGTTACTATTGGCCAGGCATGTACTTGGACGCGTTAAAAGAGATCCAAAAGTGCAAAGCATGTCAGAGCTATGCGCCAAACACCATGCGGCCAAAGAACAACTTGATTCCGGTGACCTCCGCATGGCCTTTCCACAAATGGGCAATCGATATTGTCGGTCCCCTACCGCAAGCGCAAGGGCGAGTAAAATTTTTGGTAGTGGCAGTAGACTATTTTACAAAATGGGTTGAAGCCAAGCCACTAGCAAAAATCACAACCGAAGCGATGAAGCAGTTTATCTGGAGCCACATCATATGCCGTTTTGGCTTGCCCATGGAAATTGTGAGCGATAATGGCAAACAATTCACTGACAAGAAGTTATCCAGTTGGCTCAAGGAATTGCGCATCAACCAAATCTTCACTTCGGTATACCACCCTCAGGGGAATGGCCAAGTGGAGCGCGCGAATCAAAGCTTGTTAAATGGGCTGAAGAAAAGGTTGGAGGGAGAATCCCATTCTTGGGTTGAAGAGCTACCTAATGTCCTGTGGGCACACAGGACATTAAGCAAAACCAGCAATGGCGAATCCCCGTTCAGCCTAACCTATGGAACGGAGGCAATGATTCCAGCAGAAATTGGATGCCCATCCCATAGAGTGCTCATGATGAGCAAGATTGATAACGAGCGCGAAAGAAGGTTGGATCTCAACTTACTTGAAGGGCGCAGAGAGGCGGCTATCATCAGTGAAGCCAAATACAAGAAAAAACTGGAAAAATATTACAACCAGCGTGTGAAAGAATGCCACTTCAAGAAAAATGATTTTGTCCTTCGAAACAATGAAGCTAGCCGCGCGATACCCCCGGGAAAAATGTCCCCCAATTGGGAGGGACCTTATCAAGTCTCGGAAGAATTGGGAAAAGACGCATACGCTTTAAAAGATTTGAATGGAAAGAAGATCCCGCGCGCATGGAACGCGGCACAGCTTAGAAAATGTTTCATGTAAAAAATGTCAAGTTTGTAATCAAGGCTTTTTAAGCCATTATGAATAATGATACGCGCTATCTTCTCTTAATGTGGATTCTATTACCTTTTGCATACATGTTTCACACTTCCCTTTATTAATTTTGAGCAATATGACAACATTGTATTGACATCAAAACGAAATAAAACGAAGTAAAACATACATGCGCGAGCATCAAGCTCAAACGCGTTAACGAGTCTTAACTCTAAAACGTCAGGGCCTTAGCCCAATTCTATTACCTTTTGCATACATGTTTCACACTTCCCTTTATTAATTTTGAGCAATATGACAGCATTGTATTGACATCAAAACGAAATAAAACGAAGTAAAACATACATGCGCGAGCTTCAAGCTCAAACGCGTTAACGAGTCTTAACTCTAAAACGTCAGGGCCTTAGCCCAATAATGTGAGCCTTAGCTCAAATCACTCACAACATCCATCCTACATACTGCGCAGCCTGACCATAAAAATACCTAAGCACAACTAAGGCAAAGCAAATGCCAAAACATAGTTGTTAAGGTCTCAGGTCGAGGTCGCGCATGCAATTGTAATGGATATCTGAGCAACA
This sequence comes from Bidens hawaiensis, assembly GCF_021521415.1. Lineage (NCBI taxonomy): Eukaryota > Viridiplantae > Streptophyta > Magnoliopsida > Asterales > Asteraceae > Bidens > Bidens hawaiensis. The sequence continues at coordinate 7,121 of NW_027497761.1, read as the reverse complement.
CATATTGACACGTAAAGGCTAAAAAAAAAAAAATCATAATTCCATGCGCGATAGCGTCGCGCAAAAGAGGAATAATGAAAACGCCAAGGCGCGTGTCAACATAATCAAGATATGGCAAAATCACTTACAATATGACAAGGATTAAGTATAATAATTTCCTTACAACCTTGTTCTTATTTCAACGTGCAAGCATATCTTATATCAAACAAGCAAACATGCAATATAAAGAGATGAATGGGGAATGCGCAAGATGCGAAGAAGGGAAAAACAAAATTTCATTCCAAAGCATTGAAATTTACAAGTATACAAGATGAAAAGATACAAACTACAAAATACAAATAAAAAAAATGAAGGGCTTCTCAAGTCTCCACGTCGACGTCAGCCTCTTCATAATCCTCATCATCGCCCTCAGCATCTGGCGCAGCCCGCTCCTCGTCATCTCCAAACTGACCATAGTCAAGTTCTTCGTCCTGAATGGAGTCTTGTATCACGACAGTGTCAGGAGCGGATCCTTTGGCAACGCCAGAGCCGCTAGCAACGCCAGCATTCCCCGCGCCATCATCACCGCCACCAGCCCCTTCGCACTCGTCAAGTAATTTCTTTAGCGCGGCGAGATCGGGCTGGTCAGCAAGCGCGGATATCTGCAAATCATAAGGAAAAATATGAGTATAAAAGGACTTGGAAAATAAGTCAAGGTTATCTCGTTAAGGTTAAAATACCTGTGCAAGGACGGGAATGGGAGTATTCAAATACTTCTCCCCCATCGCGGCCCTGTCCGCGCAGGCAGCGTCGCTCTGATAAGGGTACTCGGATGGGTTCTTCTTCAACATGCCATATTCATAGCCATCCGTAAACCCTTCAGCTCGACCAACCAAGCGCGCGGCAGCGTTGCAATCCATCACAAGGGCCTGGAACTCGTCTGAGTATTTCATCGCGTAAGCGCAACGAGTCATGCCCTGTGAGATTAGCCAGTGGCGATCCTGCGCGAAGGAAGCAACAGACGTCTCGAGGGCAGGAATCTGAGAGTTTAATAACTCAACAGTTTCCTTAGTCTGTTTCAGCTCCTCTTTGTCGGACGCTGCTGCCGCCAAGGTTTCTTCCTTCTCCGCCCGCGCAGCATCAAGTGCTTCCTGGCTAGACGCTGCCGTCGCCAAGGCTTCATCTTTATCGGCCTGCGCGGCCGCTAGCTCCTTCTTCAGGCGGGCAACCTCACTCTCCAGTGATGATTTGTCAGTTATGGACTGGATAAGAGCTTGGTCACGCGCCTCCGCGTCCAGCTCCAAGTCGCGCACTCTACGCGCGTACTTGGCCGCGTCCGCCTCGGCTGCCTGAAGCTTCTCCCGCGCAGCCTGGAGCTCATGCCCGCGCTTCACAAACGCGGTGTTGGCACTTGCCCTGTTCTCACTGAGCTCTGCTTGGAGCTTCTCAGCTCTCTCTCGAGCATCAGAAAGGTGCCAAGCAGATACTTTAGCCTCTTGCTTGGCCTCAGCAAGAGCATCACGTACCTTTACGTAATCATAGCGAAGCTCTTGGGAGGCAGCAAAGAAAGCCGACCCAGCAAACAGATGGTCTTTCAGCAAGTCATCGCGAGCGCGGGCCTCCTAAACCTCCTTTCAGCTGGAGGCACAGAATGAGCCCAGAAGTCCTCACACACACCCATGAACTGAAATGAGCTGTCCTCAGTAAAGTTCCATCTCGGGCGGTAAATGTGATCGGCTTCCTGCAAACACAAAAAAATTATCTAAGTCATCAAAACACTAAGATGGAAGTTCGCGCAGCGGAGCAAAAACGAACCTATACCTGCGGGGATGAAGCAGAAAAGTCAGCGCCAGGCCCACGAGAAGACTCCGCCACAAAACCTCGTGGCGCGACAGGGCTGGCGCGCCCACTGTCGGGGCCTTCACCTTCAAACTCCTCATCCTCCTCTGAAACAGGCCTCTTCTCCTGCGACCTAGAACCAAAATCAGTCTCGCGAGGAGGGCTGTGCGCAGGAGGAGGTGAGGGAGGTCTCGACGCCGCCAGGTCGGCGCGTAAAACGGCCTCCTGCTCCTTTGTAATCCCGATAAGGGGAGATTCAGCGCTTGCAGGAGCAGGAGCAGAGCCAACGGCGCTGGCACCAGCGCCAGGAGTGCCGCCAGCAGCTTGTGCGCCAGCTACGACTCCTATGAAAAAATCAACAAAAAGAAATGGTTCATGACTTGATCTAAAAGAAAAAAGTCATAAAATACAAGCACAATACGTACCTTGGCGCAACTCCGTTCGCGAGGCAAACATCGCCATGAAGTCCATTCTACCCTTTTTCGAGGGTAAAACAGGGGACTTCGAAGCGACCTCCGGCGCAGCCTCGGCATCTTGTTGCGCTGTCGCCGGCTCTACAAACATTTGAGTGAGCAAAGATCCATTAGTAATTCTATCAGAATCGCGCTCATAGAACCATGAAAGATAAGCAAAGGATAAGCAAAGTATACCTGTCGAAGGCGCAACGCCACTACCCTTTTCCATCGCGCGAAGGGAGGAGGTAGTCGCACCATACCTCGTGTGGACAGGAGGTCTGCCCACTTTTTGAGGCAGGGAAGACAAGGGAAACTTGGAGGGAAACTCCTGGGTTTTCTCAAATCCCCCCGCCTGAGTAGGAGGATCCTGAACAACAGGGGCAACATCTTTCTTCTGTCACTTACTGGCCCCTGCGCCAGTTTTCCCCTTAGCTTTACGCTTTAGTTGGGGCGCCTCCTCCTCCTCCTCCTCCTCTTCCGCGAGCTCCAGCTCGTAGTTTTCGAGCGCGTCTACAATACGTGCAAAAGAAGTGTTAGCCAAATTTGGTATTATAAAGAAAAATGCATAAGTACAAAGGCTTACCAGGCGCATCGCTGTCAAAGACAAATCCCAAGTCAACAGGGATGAACATGTCATCAAAGCGATCGGGGAAGCCAACCTCCCCAGCGCCCAGCGCGACGGAGCCACCCTCCATATGCTCATCATAGGCGGCGTGGACATACTCCTTGCTGACTGCACAAAACAAATCAAATGATATCAGCAAAAAGATAAGTATTCGCGCAGAAGTAATGCAATGAGATCAACTTACACAAGCCGTCAACTTGGATCACGGGCTCAATCGCGCTGTCAGCCCACCTCCTGCTCATACCCACCCCCACCAGCGCCTCCTCACAAATTTTCTTGGCGGGGGATGGTTCGGCGGTCAACTTTTTAACCCAGGCGCCAGTTGGGTTCTTGAAGACACCACATCCGCAGGCGCAGAAGAGATCGCGCGCATGGTCATGCGGATGGGGATCACACCAGCCCTGATGTAAAAATACCTCTCAGACCAGTCATGAAGGCTCTTGAATGAAACAGTGGAGCACTTCACCTTCTGACTGCGAGGAATAAAAGAGAACCAAGAGTCTTGGATCTTGGGCTTGTAAAAAAACTGAAAGCGCCGAGGGGTGGGCTCCTCGCGCTGAGATTTGCACATGAACTCAAAGTGAGTCATGCGCACAAGTCCAAACGGATGGACTTGGGATATATGAATCCCATAGAACCTAAGCACCGCACATACAAACCTTGTCATCGGGAGACGAAGGTTGCAGTGGGTGAAAAAATGACAGTACAGGGATATATAGCCGGCAGGCGGGTCCGCCGCCGTTTGCCCGGCCCCAGGCAACATGCAGCCAAACAAAGGGAGAAAACCCTGAGAGGCGATAAGGCTGTCAAGATCGGCCTGCCTCAGTTTGCAGGGGATTTCATTCCACCTCTTCACGGCCTTGGTCTTCCCTACCTCCTCCGATGAGGCCTCAGCAGCCTTCTTCTCCTTGCCGGTCTTCTTCAATGTAGACATTACTAACGATTTAACACGTCAATGGATGGGGGAGATTGTGTTGTCTGAGCTATCAGACATACAACGGTGAAAACGGACAAACGATGCTTCTGAAGAACAGAAATCTGGAAGCAGAAGACTCGTAATCGGAATAGAATGAAAGAAAGAAAATAGCTCTGAATATTAAACAAGAAGATGAAGGATAAAAAAAACTCTAAGGGCTGGCTTTTATAGGCCCAGGAGAGAGAAATATTGGTGCTGATCGGACTTCACGCGCCCCCACTCGCAGGTTTAGGCCAACGCGAGCGCGACACGTGTCCCTGACACTGTGTGAGGGGACACGAAAGGAAACCATACGGCTGCTGCCAGAGTTCACGCGCCACCACTCGCAGGAACGGACCAACGCGAGCGCGACACGTGTCCCTGACAGCATGTGAGGGGACACGAAAGGCAACTGTAGCACCTCGAGCACACGAAAGGCCTGACACGTCTCCATCACTGACGCATGTCAGCAACAACCAACCACGTGCAGGGACGATTCGTTTGCAACAAAAAGGATAGAATTTCGCGCAACGATGAGTAATAAGAAGAAAAAGACAAACCCCTACTAAAAGAGCAAACTGTTAAGTCTAATATCTATCTTGCCTCGCTCGCGCGAGACAAGACACACATTAGACTGGGGGGCTTGAAGAGGTATGTACCCGCCTCAACAACGAGCGAGGCGGGTCAACCCACAAGATATAGACAAGAGGCTTGAAATCAAGACATTATGAAGGCGCAAAGCCAAAACCTACGCGCATGGCGCATATCACATATGCTCACGCATATCACATATGCTCATGCATCACATGCTCAGGCATCATATGCTCAGGCACCACAGATGCTCAGGCATCACATATGCTCATGCATCACATGCTCAGGCATCATATGCTCAGGCACCACAGATGCTCACGCATCACATATGCTCACGCATCACATATGCTCACGCATATCACATATGCGCGTGGCGCATCCGCGCGTGGCGCATCCGCGCGTGGCGCATATCACTTGCTCGTGCATATCACATCTGCGCATGAAACATCTGCGCGTGAGAATAAAGAGAAGACCTCGCGCATCCTCAGGATAGGCGCGTATCACACATGCACATAATCAACCTCGTCCTTATCCAAATCAGGATTAGGGCAACCTTGATTGTGCACGTCAGACAACCTTCCAGAAGGTATCTTTTTAAGGAATAAGAATATGCTGATGTTGACAACTGCCAATGAAAGGTGGACAACTCAGCATAATTCATGTGCTACCACGTGATTACAACCAATGAAAAAGCACCAGGTGTCCCCAAGGACACGTGGCGCAGAGCAATTGGAGGAGGAAAACAAAACCCTAATTGGGTCTGAGCCAAATCAGTGGAAACCCTAGCACTATAAATACAGCATCAACTCCACAAGGAGACATGATCAAATAACATCCAATAACACACTGAAACGTACAATAACAGAGTATTCAGCTATTAAGCAATACACTCCAAATTCCTTACTCTCACATATTATTATCTTCTCCCACAAATACTTATTCTCACACCGGAGGGTTACCCCAAAGAGGACCCCTCTGTCCCTTTCTGAGGGGCAAGTTTACGGTGCTGTTCATTTTGTAGGTGGAAGAACACAGATCCATCAGATCCAAGAGAAACCATCGGTGAAATAGCATAATCACACCCGAGGAAAGTAGATCGTCTACCAGTGAGTCGATCCACGTTTCTTCAGTAACATTTTTATAGTTGTGTAACACATCAGTACGTATTCAGGTGAGCTTTCTAGAATTAATTAATGAACCTTGTGAATTTACAAAGCGTTGCATATGTGAAGCTACTTAGGTACCGCACCTCACGATCTAAACTACTTGTTTAACCTTGCAATTTTTATAAGTAAGAAGAATATATATACAGGATTAGGATCATGAGAGAACTTTTCTGAAATTGAGAAATATGAGAACTATTTTAAACCACAAAAAACCCAAAAATAAAAAAAAATCATAAAATAAAAAAAACACAAAAACGAAAAAAGTAAAAAAAACCAAAATTCTTGTTTTAACATCCCGGTTTCATAAAAAAAAAACTAGCTAAATTATATACAGAAGGTCAAATTATTCTACAAAGGGTAATAAAAATGAGAAGTGTGAGAAGCCATAAATAATTGACACGTGTCAAGTGAGGACCAAAGGAAAAAGGGTATAAAGGTAATTGTACACATTTTCTCTCCCTACATGCAAGACACGTGTTAATACCCCCATCATTTTAGGACGTTTATAACTTTTTCGTATAATATTTAAAAAAAAAAAATTAATCATAATAAAAAGCGTTTTTTATCTTTAATATGAGTATGATTTTTGTTATATAAAATTTAAAACAAAAATCACGTCATTGTGTCTTTTCGCACACCATTGTGTCTTTCTCGCTTATCATTGTTCCTTTTTTGTCACTGTGTATTTTCGTACACCATTGTGTCTTTTCGCTTATAATTGTATCTTTTAGTCATTGTGTTTTTCGCACACCATTGTGTCTTTTCGCTTATCATTGTGTCTTTTTTCGTCATTGTGTCTTTTCGGCTTTCGCACACCATTGTGTCTTTTCGCTTATAATTGTGTCTTTTTTCGCACACTATTGTGTTTTTTTCGCTTATCATTGTTTCTTTTTTCGTCATTGTGTCTTTTTTCGTCATTGTGTCATTTCGCACACTATTGTGTCTTTTCGCTTATCATCGTGTCTTTTTTCGTCATTGTGTCTTTTCGCACACCATTGTGTCTTTTCGTTTATAATTGTGTCTTTTTTCGTCATTGTGGCTTTTCACACACCATTATGTCTTTTCGCTTATCATTGTGTCTTTTTTCGTCATTGTGTCTTTTCGCACACCATTGTGTCTTTTCGCTTATCATTGTGTCTTTTTTCTTCATTGTGTCTTTTCGCATACCATTGTGTCTTTTCGCTTATCATTGTGTCTTTTTTCGCCGTTGTGTCTTTTTTCTTCATTGTGTCTTTTCGCACACCATTGTGTCTTTTCGCTTATCATTGTGTCTTTTTTCGTCATTGTGTCTTTTCGCACACCATTGTGCCTTTTTTCGCCATTGTGTCTTTTCGCACACCATTATGTCTTTTTTCGCCATTAATACATGTTACACAATAACTTGAAACGTAAAACACAATGGTGAATACATATAAAACAATGACCCAAATTATAAGACACAATGGCGAATACGTATAACACAATGGCCTAAAACGTAACACATAATGGTGAATATATATAACACAATGACT
>NW_027497760.1:0-80339 GCF_021521415.1 Bidens hawaiensis | reverse complement strand
GAGTCAGGCTTATGTTGGGTTAAGTAATATGGGTAATGGACTTGGGTTAAAATGGAAGGAAAACATACCATGCGCTCAAGCCCATGACCCATCATATAAATACCTTCATTATGCCTAAATCATTCATTTTCACATATTCCATACACCACCCAAAATACACACTTAGCTCTCTCTCATCCTACTCTCTCTCTAGACGAAATAACAAGAAGAAACCGAGCATCAAGACGAGGTAATGATAGTATTATATTGTAGAGATCCAAACCCGTTAGATATAGTCGTGAAACGACGAGCCGACACCTTAAACCGTTACAGTTATGAGATCCGGGTGGAATCATCTATAAACCGAACCTAAGATAAGCTTAGGGGTCACCCTAGCTCAGATCTGGATCGAACGGGACGAAAAACGGTGAAAACGGTGGTGAAACGGCTGAGATATCGCTTTTCCGGCGATATCCAGGTTTTCCGGCGAAGGCGGCGCCGGAGAATGTTTGTACGAGGATGTCAGAATAGTCTGACAGTCTGACCTAACCCTAATTCATTAACGGGAAGTTAGCGAACTAGAGTTAATTCGTTAACGGAAAGTTAACGAATTAGAAGTAATTTGTCAAGGTGATTCGCTAACGAAAGCCTAACGAACTAGCCTTATTCGTATCCAATTCGTTAAGGAGAAAGATGACAAACTAACTCCAATTCGTTAAGTAGTTCATTAAGGAAGAACTGACGAATGAACCCGAGTTCGTTAAGGGTGCAGTTCGTTAAGGGTCTAGTTCGTTAAGGGTTCAGTTCGTTAAGGGTTCAGTTCGTTAAATGACCGTTTCGTTATAAAGGTCCAATTCGTTATAAAAGATGACGAACTAGTATAACGAATCAAGACAATGAAGCGGATAACGAATTAGACTGTGATCTGATAACGAAATAGGCTTAATTCGTTATAGAAAATGTGATGGTGAATAAAATAATAATTTAAAATCTCAATGAAAAATGTGTTAAGACAGTTAATAGAAATAAAATTTTTCCAAGCAGACCTAGCAGCTCGACCCCAGCCAGGGGCTCTGCCCCTTGGACCCTGCTAGGGGCTGCCGCCCCTAGACCTCGCTTCCAGGGGTGCTACCCCAGGACCCCCGTTCGTTGAGGGATATAATTCAACTAGAAATACGATGAGTAGTGATATTTGATTGATACATGTAATTATTATACAGTTAGTTGTGCACAGCTCAAGAAAGGAAGAACCTTTAGCAGTGAACGTAACCGAGTTCAGGTGAGTTTCTAACCACATTTCCTTGTTATGTTTTCGGGGCTGTATGCATACTCGATGTGAAGTGTGAATACACTTACCTTAACTGGTAAGTGTATGCTATAATGTTTGATGCGATATATATATATATATAGATGTTAAGAATGGATGTCTGTCGATGCATGAACGATCTTCGGATATTGCACGTGTAGACAGGGAAGGTAACGTTAGTCGGTGCGTGAACGATCTTCGGATATTGCGCGTACCATCATTCGGGAATAATCCCCAAATGGTTATTAGTGTGTGTAAAGGTTGTGATGTAACTTGGTTATTATGTAAATGATGTAATGATATAAAGTGTGTTGTGGACAAGTAGCGGTAAAGTGTGGTAGAAGCGGTTAAGGTCTAGTAAGGGTGTTAGTGGCTGACGATAGTACGTGGTAGGGTAAACCTATACGTGTCTTCGTTATTAAAGTGGCAAAGTGGCATAATGTTATTCGTTATTAAAGTGGCAAAGTGGCATAACGTTATTCGTTATTAAAGTGGCAAAGTGGCATAACGTTATTCGTTATTAAAGTGGCTAAGTTGTATGGGTAAATAAAAGATTAAGCGGTAAGGTGAACTGGTTAGACAGTAGACTATGTGTCTTCAGACACGTATATAATTCATGTAGTGGTTGTATGATAAGTTGCTTGATTAACTAGAACTCACTCAGTGAAGCTGACTTTTAGTATGCACGCAGGTGATTTGACCAAAGAGTTAGCATGAGGATGTCACGTAGCATGGATTGAACGGCTGGCATCTGAAGATGGAAGAAATGATTTTTTAATATAATGTTTTGTGTAATGGTATAAAGAAACGATTTAATGTTTGTAACGAATGCTTTAAGTTAACATTTTCGCGAAAGTTTTAATTAACTCTGATTGTAAGGACTGTATTTATGAGTAAATCCGACATAAAAGTAGGGCTACCGGGTACGGGGCCATACAAGTTGGTATCAGAGCAAAGTTCGAGAGATTTAAGCATCCTACATGCTTAGACTCGAACAGAGAATGGGATTTTAGTAAGAAAAGAAAGAAGATGCTAGTTCAAGATAGCCATGTGTCACTTAAGCAAGCTCAGTAATGGTAAGGTATGTTATATAATGTATAAAAATGTTTGCTTAATTGTTAAAGGAAGGATATATGCAGGTTAGGGATAGGATTTCTTGATTGTTGATTGATTAACTGCTTAAAAGTAGAAACTAGCACAAGTGAAATCACTAAGGGAAGAATGTAGAACCTGAGGAGTAATGCAAATAGTTAATTACACTTGATCAACGTCATTAACTACTTAACTTACGAATCATGTGCTAAATAAATCCTCGAGTGATGACGTTTGTGTTTTCCTCTTCCAGAATACCAATGGCTGAAGTAAGAGAGATTATTGGCACTGGAGGTCGCACTGGGCGACGAGGCAGGCCCCGTATGGTCCAACAATCCTCGGTAGAAACAGCTTCCAACACCGAAGACGAAGGGAGCGCAACTAGAGGAAATCCGGGCAACAACGAAGGACATCAACTTGACCCTGCAGTTCAAGCTGCCATTGTTCAAGCTGTAGCAGCTGCCATGAAGAATTGGAATCCTGAGAAGTCTGCTGGAAGTCATGAAAGAACTTCTGGAAATTCGGGAGAATGGTAATAAAGATGATGAGGGTGAGAAGAGTGAATCGAGCGAAGGCCAATCTGTGAAAGTTAATGACAAGAAGAGGGGTCGAGGTGGGTGCAACTACAAGTCCTTCAAAGGCTGTGACCCGCCAAAGCTGACTGGTCTAGGAGACGCAATCTCTACTCTCCAATGGATAACCACTATGGACAAGATTATCCGAATTAGCGAGTGTCGTCCCGACCAAGCAGTGGTTATGCCACTCAGTCATTTGAAGATGAGGCTATGTACTGGTGGGAAACTGTGGAACAAAGGAAGACCCGAGAAGAGATTAAGGCAATGAGGTGGAATGACCTGAAGGAGTTAGTGATGAAAAGGTTCTATGCTGATGCTGAGGTTGAGAGGGCCGAGATGAAGTTTCTGAATCTGAAAGCGGGCAAGATGACACATCGCGAGTACACCACTGAATTTAACCGTATGTCTAGGTTGGTGCCAGACATGGTGAACACTGAGGTAAAACAGATCAAGTGCTACGTCAGGGGACTTCCCCAGAAGGTTCGCATGTTAGTCAGGGCCAACAAACCTGCTACCCTTGAGTCAGCAGTTGAGTTGGCAGAGATGGTATATGATGATCTGGCGGCGAATGATGTGGAAGTGGAAGATAAGGAAGAAGGGAAATGAACCAAGCGAGTTGGGGATGTCGTGGAGCATGCAGGGAGAAAGACACAGAAGATGTCAGAAAAGGAAGCATGTAAGGTGTGCGGGAAGATGCACTTGGGGGGAATGTAAGGCTGGTCCAAATCAGTGCTACCAATGCGGGAGGAAGGGGCACATCACTAGTGAATGCACCGAGGACCAGAAGTGTTACAAGCGTGGTAAGTTAGGTCACATAGCTAGATTGCAAGGAAGTTGTGACGGTGGAGGGAAGAAGGGGAGACGCGTGAGAGGAAGGTTTATCGGCCACTGAGAAGTTTGCGGGGGAATAAGTAGCTTGTCACAGTTGTTTTATGTTAGTGTTTTATGTTATAATATGAACCTATGTTTGTCTGGCAAGCTTGGATGATTTCCTTCTTATGTTTGATTTTATGAATGAGTTATGTTTTCTTGTGATTTTGTATGAAAGACTTATGAATTATCTTGAATGCAAGTTGGTTATGATAAATAGTTGCGTGATGGTAAGGCGTCCCCTTAGGAGTTAGCATTATTATATAGAACAAGGTTCCTTGGGAGGGCGATACGAGACTTGATGCATTGAGGGCCTCATGGAAAAGCTACCTTAAAAGCTAAAAAACATGATCACCGCTCGATGACTACAAGTCAGGAGTAAGAAGGATAAACCCAGAAAGCGAAGGCGATTCAATAAAGTGTGTGGATATAAGAAGTGTTCCTTATACGAGGAATAAGTTAGGTTTCGGGAACGAAACCTCTTTAAGGGGGGAAGACTTGTAACATCCCAAAATTTCTAGAATAATATTAATTATATTATTTAATATTGGTGGGAAGGTTTACTCGGGTTAGTGGGAAAATGATAAAATAAAGTAGGGGTTATTACGAATCGGGCTTGTGTTAGGTTAAGTAATATGGGTAATGGACTTGGGTTAAAATGGAAGGAAAATAGACCATGTGCTCAAGCCCATGACCCATCATATAAATACCTTCATTATGCCTAAATCATTCATTTTCACATATTCCATACACCACCCAAAACACACACTTAGCTCTCTCTTATCCTACTCTCTCTCTAGCCGAAATATCAAGAAGAAACCGAGCATCAAGCCGAGGTAATGATAGTATGGTATTGTAGAGATCCAAACCCGTTAGATATAGTCGTGAAACGACGAGCCGACACCTTAAACCGTTAAAGTTATGAGATCATGGTGGAATCGGGTATAAACCGAACCTAAGATGAGCTTAGGGGTCACTCTAGCTCAGATCTGGATCGAACAGGATGAAAAGCTGTGATATCACTTTTTCGGCGATATCCCGGTTTTCCGACGAAGGCGGCGCCGGAAAGGCGACGCCGGAGAATGTTTGTACGAGGATGTCAGAATAGTCTAACATTCTGACCTAACCCTAATTCGTTAACGGGAAGTTAACAAACTAGAGTTAATTCGTTAACGGAAAGTCAATGAATTAGAAGTAATTTGTCAAGGTGATTCGCTAACGAAAGCTTAACGAACTAGCCTTAGTACGTATCCAATGCGTTAAGGAGAAAGATGACAAACTAACTCCAATTCGTTAAGTAGTTCATTAAGGAAGAACTGACGAATTAACCCCCAGTTCATTAAGGGTTCAGTTCGTTAAGGGTTCAGTTTGTTAAGGGTTCAGTTCGTTATAAAGGTCCAATTCGTTATTAAAGATGACGAACTAGTATAATGAATTAGGACAATGAAGTGGATAACGAATTAGACTGTGATCTGATAACGAATTAGGCTTAATTCGTTATGGAAATGTTATGGTGAATAAAATAATAATTAAAATCTTAATGGAAAATGTGTTGAGACAGTTAATAGAAATAAAATTTTTCCAAGCTGACCTGGCAGCTCGACCCCAGCTAGGGGCTCTGCCCCTTGGACCCTGCTAGGGGCTGCCGCCCCTAGACCTCGCTTCCAGGGGCGCTGCCCCCGGACCCCCATTCGTTGAGGGATATAATTTAACTAGAAATACGATGAGTAGTGATAGTTGATTGATACATGTAATTATTATACAGTTAGTTGTGCACAGCTCAAGAAAGGTATAACCTTTAGCAGTGAACGTGACCGAGTTCAGGTGAGTTTCTAGCCCCATTTCCTTGTTATGTTTTCGGGATTGTGTGCAAACTCGATGTGAAGTATGAATACACTTACCTTAACTGGTAAGTGTATGCTATAATGTTTGATGCGATATATATATATATATATATATATAGATGTTATGAATGGATGTCTGTCGATGCGTGAACGATCTTCGGATATTGCACGTAAAGACAGGGAAGGTAACGTTAGTCGGTGCGCGAACGATCTTCGGATATTGTGCGTAGCGTCATTCGGGAATGATCCCAAAGTGGTTATTAGTGTATGTAAATGTTGTGATGTAACTTGGTTATTATGTGAATGATGTAATGATATAAAGTGTGTTGTAGACAAGTAGCGGTAAAGGGTGGTAGAAGCGGTTAGGGTCTAGTAAGGGTGTTAGTGGCATGACGGTAGTACGTGGTAGGGTAAGCCTATACGTGCCTTCATTATTCGTTATTAAAGTGGCTAAGTTGTAGGGGTAAATAAGAGTTTAAGCGGTAAGATGAACTGGTTAGACAGTGGACTATGTGTCTTCGGACACGTATATAATGCATGTAGTGGATATATGATAAGTTGCTTGATTAACTAGAACTCACTCTGCGTAGCTGACTTTTAGTATGCACGCAGGTGATTTGACCAAAGAGTTAGCATGAGGATGGCACGTGGCATGGATTGAACGGTTGACATCTGAATATGGAAGAAATGATGTTTTAATATAATGTTTTGTGTAATGGTATCAAAGAAATGATTTAATGTTTTGTAACGAATGCTTGATGTTAACGTTTCCGCGAAAGTTTTAATTAACTATGATTGTAAGGACTGTGTTTATAAGTAAATCCGACGTTAAAGTAGGCTACCGGGTACGGGGCCTTACAATACTTTTATTCATGGTCTGCGTGCCAGAAGTGACCCGCGTGTCAGTAAACTCTTATACCTGGCTTGCGTGCCAGAAGTGACCCGGTTGACATTAAACTTTTATTCCTGGTCTGCGTTTCAGAAGTGACTCGCATGTCATTAAAATCTTATACTTGGACTACGTGCCAGAAGTGACTCGAGTATCATTAAACTTTTATTCCTGGTCTGCGTGCCAGAAATGACCCGTGTGTCATTAAACTATTATACCTTGGCCTGAGTACCAGAAATGACCCGAGAGTCATTAAACTTAGGGCCATAATATTGGTGGAATAATCCTTTATTGACATATAAGAAGATCCTAAAACTAACACTTATATTATTTATAATAAGACAAAGGTTAAAGGAAGAAAAAACTTCTAATATAGATCAAAATGGGATTACAAAAGATGGTGATTACAGAAGACTTCCTCAAACATAATTACATAAAACCTACGCTACTGGATCTTGGGCAGATGCGCCTTCTTGATCTTGAGCAAGAGGAGTATCTGGTTTTGGAGAATCAGGAGGAGTGGAGGCGTCATCTGAGAGCCAGCATAAAAATTCTTTCAGGCGTTGAACTCCATTATTATCAGTGGCAAACTCAGGGATCATACCTTGAAGAGGGAAAGTTAGATCGTCATAGGCTTTCATCTTCTTGCGGTAATTTCCCGCTACATTCAGTCCCTGAAGAGGATGCTCTTGAATGGGACGTTGGGCCTTCATATACTTAACACCTTCCTCGAAACCAATCTTGCGGCCATTTTGTGTGGAGGCATTGAGTAAAGCAGCAAGACAATCACCCAAATCCTGCCCATCTTTGACATAGTTAATTACCTATCAAGATTAGCCAGCATTGGTGATCAAAAATTTAAACAAACACAAATGCGTATTACAAACTTGTCAAAAAAGAGGGAAACATACATGTGCAAGCCTCTCAGACATCAACCAGTGTCTATTTTTCTGCGCCTATTCAGCTCTCTTCTCCAACGCATCATAAGCCCCCACAAGCATAACGTTGTCAGCAGTCAGCTCCCCCATGCGCGTCTCCATCGCCTCTGCCTGCTCTTTCCGCAACCTGGCCTCTTCCTCATATGTCTGAATCAACTTACCTTGATTGGTAACTTGACTCTCTAAAGCAGAGTTAGCCTCCAGAGCTTTGGCCAGGTCTTCCTCCTTCCGCCTGGTCTCCTCGCGGGCAGCAGCAAAGATGACACTCTATTTTTTGCACGCCTCTTCCCATGAGCGTGTGGCGGCTAATGGTCGATTCTTCTCAACCTGAAGAACGATCTCAACATCCTTCATCCTCCACTTTGCAGTGTTAGCTTCCAAACAATGATCCTCAGCAACCTTCTTGGCCTCCTCCGTCTGCCGAGACATCTCGCGCCACTTCTCCCCCATGGAAAGCCATTCTCGGAAGATCTCCTGCCCGCAAGCCATAGTATTTTGCCATGACAAAGTTGTAGCTATGGGCAAGATCGTGGCGTGGGCGACCACGTTGAAACGCACGTTCGGCAGGCGGAATCCCGTGGCTGAGAAATTCAGTACAGACTTCTGCCTCCATAAAGCATGACCCTTGGACTAAAGTCTAGAGGGGTATATGCAGGTGGCCGTCCTCCCCGAGATTAGCCATCCCATAATAATCGGCATCAGAAGGGCGAGGAAACCTTCTTGACTCTGAGGATTGAGACGTTCCTCCACCAACTGACTGATGCAGGGCTGAGGAACATGAATAATTCGAAGGAGAATGCGGAGGAGAATGTGGAGAAGTATGTGGAGGAGATTTCGGAGGAGAAACGGGAGATGTGCGAGGAGATTCTTGTGCCATCGGTCCCTTAACTTCTTGGATTGGTTCCTTCCCCATGGAACCAGACGTGTCATCAGGAATAACAATGGTTTGTGGAGGAGATGGTGGTTCTTGAATCGCCACACCTTGATCAGGTGCAACTGCGGCTTCTGCGTATGAAACATAATATATCAAAATATAAAAAAACAAATGAGAATAGTTAGGAATTTCACAAGAAATAACTTACTTGTTGGCGATCGCATCGCAACTTCTTTAACCATGTCCTCCAAACGGACCTTCTTAAACTTTTTGGGCCTTTTTTCTCGTTTCTTCTAGGACGGTTCCTCCTCAGCACTGACTTGGCTATCTTTCGCCTCACCAGACTTGGAGGAACGATGTTTCCAATTCCGCTTAAGATCTACCATAGTACGTCTAACAGCCGATGTTTCAGGTGTATCATCAGAATCTTGCTCCTCGCAGGGTGATGATTTGTCACTTGAAAACAGTATCATGATTACCCCGTCTGAAGTTAATGGTGTGGTTCAAAGGAAACGTACCTATCTAAAAGATCGCCGCCGACACCACAGGTTCAGAGCACAATGTTTTGGAGAAAAGAAAGTGGTCTCGTGTCCTGTCAAGAATGGGCAAGGTTTTTGGATCGTGGAAACGCCTCTGCACGCATCTCACTGTCTTGTCCAGCTGGGCATCAAGCATTGATCCCTCACATAGAAGAATATACAAAAGATAAGTAAAGCTCGTCATAAGAGATGCAAAAGATATGAAAACTTACTTTCATCCGCATCCTGGAAGAAAGGTTCCAGATCAGGGTATGGCCACAAATGGCTCATACTAGCCCAAACTAGGGCTTCTTCAACAATGGCCCGCATGGGCGTTGTCTTCTGCATCAGCGTATTAAACCATGTCTGGTCCTCAAATAGGGCAATTTTCATCTCAGCAAGCTTCTCGTTCGGTGGACGGCGAACCATGGTTATTGGCACCATGTCCTCCCGCACCCAGAAAAACTTAGTCCTCCGGTCATAAGCACTACGAGAAGGCTCAGTACCTATGACCCTCTTAGACACGGGGGCACAATTGAACCACCCACCACGGTCGGTGCAACTTGTAGAAGAAGGAAAACTTGTCCGCCTTGGGCACGATATTGTTCGCCTTACAAACGAATTTGAAATGGCGAATTCGCATTAGGCCGAAGGGATGGATCTGTGAAAGATGTATCCCATGGTCAGTTAACTTAGTTATCGGAAACCTAAGGTTTCCCATATGTAAAGAATTCAGCATACCCTGCCATCTTGTCGGCTGGAGGTTTATCGGCAGTGGATGATGTTTCCTCTTCCGCTTAAGATCTACCAGAGTACGTATAATAGCCGATGTTTCAGGTGTATCATCAGAATCTTGCTCCTCGCGGGGTGATGATTCGTCACTAGAAAACAGTATCATGATCATCCCGTCTGAAGTTAATGGTGCGGGTTCAAAGGAAACACACCTATCTAAAAGATCGCCTCCGACACCACAGGTTCAGAGCTAAATGTTTTGGAGAAAAGAAAGTGGTATCGTGTCTTGTCAAGAATGGGCAGGGCTTTTGGATCGTGGAAACGCCTCTGCACGCATCTCACTCTCTTGTCCAGCAAGGCATCAAGCATTGATCCCTCACATAGAAGAATATAAAAATGATAAGTAAAGCTCGTCACAAGAGATGCGAAAGATATGAAAACTTACTTTCATCCGCATCCTGGAAGAAAGGTTCCAGATCAGGGTATGGCCACAAACGGCTCATACCAGCCCAAACTAAGGCTTCTTCAACAGTGGCCCGCATGGGCATTGTCTTCAGCATCAGCATATTAAACCATGTCTGGTCCTCAAATAGGGCAATTTTCATCTCAGCAAGCTTCTCGTTCGGTGGACGGCGAACCATGGTTATTGGCACCATGTCCTCCCGCACCTAGAAAAACTTAGTCCTCCGGTCATAAGCACTACGAGAAGGCTCAGTACCTATGACCCTCTTAGACACAGGGGCATAATTGAACCACTCACCACGGTCGTGCAACTTGTAGAAGAAGGAAAACTTGTCCCCTTTGGGCACGATATTGCTCGCCTTACAAACAAATTCGAAATGGTGAATTCGCATTAGGCCGAAGGGATGGATCTGTGAAAGATGTATCCCATGGTCGGTTATGATATTACCTAGAAACTTAGTTATCGGAAACCTAAGGTTCCCAGATGTAAAGAATTCAGCATACACGGCCATCTTGTCGGCTAGAGGTTTATCTGCAGTGGATCCGGTAGTTGGGAATTCTGGTTCCCACTCTGGCGCTATGCCGTATGTCATAATGAGTTTTTCAAACCCCGACTGCTTCCAATTTATCTCGATAGATTCTATGTTTGGAGTCGAAGTGGTGTTCTTCTCACTGGCCATTATGTCAGAAGGTAAAGGAAAACAGCGAGCAATGATGAACAATGAAAATCGGATCCGGTTCGAAAGAAAAAAAGAAGAAGATGAAGTTCTGAAGGCGATAAAAGTTTCAGGTGAACCCAAGAGTTCTATTTATACCCATCACAGTTAATGCGATGGGAAGTTTGACAATGGAGAGAGAAATGAATAGCTCAGTAGGATTATGTCACGTCACGCGAGAAAACCGAACAAGCAAAAAAGATGGTACAGTGGCGTACAATTGACAGCCAGCCCAGACGTCACATCAGCCATACGGCGCTTGCAAAGCTGTCACATTGTCATTTCCCATGTTTATCTTCAAAATATAAATATCTCCACAACGCACGCGAAAATTCAAAAATCCCCGTAAAATATCTTAAGTCCAAAATTTCACCCACATAAAAGTTTACGCGGAAGAAACAATGAACTGGGGGACTTATAGAGGTAGGGTAGTAAAGAGACGCAAACACCTAGGGCTGTCACTTTTACCCGAAACCTAACCCGAGAAAACCCGTACCCGAACCCGAACTAACCGGACCCGGAAAACCCGAACCCGAGAAAAGGCTAACCTGATCCCAAACCGAAGTAATTTGGGTTTGTTCTTGTAACACCCCGTAACCGCAGCGGAAACGTAAACGGGATGCGACAGACACCTCTGATATCAACCACATTGTTTATAAAGAAAACCGAATGCATTGATATACTTCAAAATTACATTATCTCATCTTTCTTTACCGTCTAGGTGATACACACATCATACAATACGGTTCATAATTCTATCTGTTATAATGTATCCTAACGTCCAGCACGCAAACCTTACACACATCAAGCACTTAGCACGTAATCAATCACTTTATCTTAGTTGTACCTGAAAAGCATGTGAGAAAACGGGTCAACTACGAATAGTTGGTGAGTTTCACAATTTTAGTAAACCATGATAAATCCATATCATAACATAATATTATCTGGGGACACTGTCAACCCATAAATACATTTAATAACCTCTGGGAACTCTGTTACCCCAGAAACATACTTCCAATATCCTCTGGGAACTCTGTTACCCCAGAAACACATTTAATAACCTCTGGGAACTCTGTTACCCCAGAAACATACTTCCAATAACCTCTGGGAACTCTGTTACCCCAGAAACACACTTCCAATAACCTCTGGGAACTCTGTTACCCCAGAAACACATTTAATAACCTCTGGGAACTCTGTTACCCCAGAAACATACTTCCAATAACCTCTGGGAACTCTGTTACCCCAGAAACTGTTGCGGGACCTTACAATATTAACAACTCAAACAATTACCATTTCAATACATTACCGTACGATTCCCGTACATTAAACATTATATAAATACATTCATTTCCATGCGTTCAGCACGTACTTAATCATTTTGATAAAAACATGCTTTCCGCCCCGGGAAAATATTTAAAACAGTTCAGTAAAAGGGGCCCGTGAAAACTCACCTTAGCACATGCAAGTAGGTAACAACAATCAATATCAGTTAACTCGTCCAATTTGTAATATGATCCCTACGATCATTATTATACAATTATTGTTTATATAATCTTTAATCTTATCAATCGGTACACCTGGGGACACTGTCAACCCAGCACTGTACCCGTTCTGGGGCAAGGTTAACCCAGAAACACTTCTCCGGACTCAGATTGTGATGTCATTTAGAGTTCCAAGGTCACTTCTACTATTAGTCGTTTTTCTCGTTTTGCGTGCCTAGCACTGTTATCCGTTTTTATGTTTCAAAAATGAGTTTGGTCACACATGACCCGAAAATAGTGGTTGACTGATAATTTAATTAAAGATGTGAAATTATAGCTCGGTTTAGACGTCCCAATTGGCCGCGGGACCCGTTTCCGTCTTTGGCGTACCGGAAACTGTTAAAATAGATTAAAATTACTCAAATCATCCGAATTATTTTCGGATGATTTATTTTTACTTGTTTAGCTCATTTATATGAAAATAGTTCATTTTTAGGGTTTTTGTACACCAGTCAGCTCGCTTAAGCGAACTTCACCGGTTTACGCGTTTTACTTTAAAAGTTTGATAATTAGCACAATTAATTATCCGTTTACTCTCGGATCTTGAAATTTTTTACAAATCACTTTTTAACAGTGGGGAATTTTATAAAAAATATTTCCAGAATTAATTCTTATATTTAAAATTTACTTATCTATTTTTAAACACCATTTAAACACTAAATATGTCGTAAATACCAAACGATCTTAGAAAAATCCCAAATTTCTCCTGGATGTCCCCTGCCATCCACATAGTCCCCTGTAATTTTTCCAAACCAAAATCTTCTTTTAAATGTCATTTTTACTAAAACCGAGCTAGAAATCCCTAGAACTCGTTTAACCGAAAAGCCTACTTAGACTTCTCCAACGGACCTCAAATTTTGTTTGTGACTTATGCATGATATGAAAAGCTTATCCACAATTTTCCAGAATTTTTCATGATATTAACTATTTTTCATCATTTTTGGCCAAAACCGAGCATTAAATTCACCAAATATTCATCCTTTCTCCAAAAATTACCAAAACTTCACAGAACTCATATTTTCATGTGTTTAACACCTCTGTAAAATTTCATGACCTAACTCTAAACGACCAACATTCTGTCCAAATTTCCCAAAACCGAACATAACCGAATATACCTTTCGTTTTCCGCCACTACAAGCTACAAACTCATCTTTCCGCCTTATCTACCACTAAATACAGAGCCTACAAACAACATACCACAATACCAAGCAAGTTACACTCACGATCAAGCCATTTCTTTCATGGTTACGGTTATGATACTAAAACAAATATTTATCCGTAAAAATTTGTTTTTGACTCGTTTAACTCCTTTCTTGGACCAGGATCCCTTGCATAACTTGTATACATCACTTGATCATGCAAGAATCGGTTCCATCTCGGGTTTTCACCCTTTTTCACTTGGAAACCTCATTTTCTTGAAAGAAAACTCAAGAAACAAAGATAAACACGTACATAACACGATCATTACCTCGTTATTCTTGCTAGAATTGTCAGTTTTTGGATTATGAACTAGAGAGAGATGAAGGATGTTGAGTTGGGATTGTGTAAAAAAGAAAAATGAATGGTTTGTGGGTGTGTGTGTGTTCCGATCGGAACTAGTGGATGGGTGGGATGGGACCCACTAGTTCAATCTAGTCAACTCATTTGGATTTCCATGATCTGGATAATGTTTTGGATAATCTGGTTCAGTTCGTTTTTCGGTTAAACGTTTAATTCGGTTTACAACGAGGCCAAAATGGTTGTTTTTTCGGCTTAAAAATAAAATTTATATAAAACCGATTTAAAAACTTAAACCATGGCATTTATTAACTCGAAACGTCATATTATTAGTTATTACGCATCTTTTTCGGCTTGATCGATCGTCTCTTGCTCGGTTTGGTATTAAATGTTTCGTTTATCGTACCGACGTACTATTAAATCGAAATCCTTTTTCTATGCTTTAATCCACTTATCCCGAAGCTTTATTACTTCGTAACATCACTAAATATCATATATCTCGTCTATAATTGAACCCTCGATTCATTCGGGTTTCAATAACTATCGATCGATTGATCGCATATTCAATACGGTGAATTATATATTCACGTACAATCAATACAATGAACCATGTATTCTCGTATAATTACCATGGTAACTCCTGTACCCGACATTACATATGACGTAACTAACTTCTATCGGTTAGGGCATACCTGGTTTCGTCGGAATCGTTACATTCTCCCCCCGTTAAGAAATTTCGTCCTCGAAATTTTACACGCCCACTATCTCCTTTCGAGAGAAAGGTGGGGTGGGGTTTTTCCTTAAGAATTCACTCTCGCGTTACCAAGTATAGTCTGGTCCTCGCTGTGAATTCCACTTAATCTTAATTAATAAAGCTTGGTATGTCCAAACTGTTTAGTTTTCCCGTCTATTATCTTTACGGAATTCGTTATGATATCAAGCATGTCCTCTATGAGTACCCCTATTACTAGTACTCTCGTTGCCTCACCGCTTAGGCACTTTTCAATCCGTATACATGGCAAAATATCATATATAGTACTTAGCCCCTGGAGTACTTTAATTGATAAACTAAGTGACCAACCATGGAGATAGTTCTCATGGGGTCCAATATATTAAGAAGCTAATTTTCGGTTTGCCAAACCCCAAATCACCTCTCTCTAAGGTGACGCCTTAAAATGCCTTGTCACCTCTATTTAGTGACAATGGTTTCCTTTGTACGTTGACATAAATCCTTTGCCAACCTCGCGCTACTTTCAACTTCTCTTAAACATTATAAACCCGATTGGTTGTTTCTCGAATCAATTCAAATCTTATGGCTCGATCGACGCCCATTTTCAATTTAACAAATTGGTGATAATTACTTCACCCATAAAAAGCTTCAAGCTCTCGATGCTTCCTTCCCCTCCTTCCAATAATGGAAGTAGGATGACTATTTCGATCTAAGATCATTGAAAATGGTACTCCACGACGAGATACCATTTCGCCATTAGGAATTTGGGCGAGAATTCATTGTGGTAAACGTCATAGATTGGAATGAAATGCGGGGATGGGTTAATCGATCCGCGATTACCCAATTGTTCTCATGCCTTTGATATATCTTGGGAATTCGCGTCCCGGAATCCAATGTAATTTATTCCCACTATCATTGGCGAATTTTCTGTCGTTGTGGCGTTCCCAAGGGTTTTCGGTATGTAGCCTTATCTCTTGCACAACTTAAATATTCACCAACATATGTAACCATATCTTTCACCAAACTCGGCCATTAATAAAATCCTTTCAGGTATTCGTATCATCAATAGTCTAATCCGACCCCGGATGTATGGATTATTTCGATCTGTGCGCTTTGTCAATGTTTAATTCACGAAGGTCATGGAGGGTCGGGATCCAAACCCGATTTTTGAAGTAGAGAATTTAGTCCACGCGCTGTTCGAAATTCTTCTCATTGCCGTAAAGTTCCTCCTTTTCCAATTGTCCCTCTTTCAACGCCTCACGTTGAGCGACTCGAATCAGATCCGAAAAGTTCGACTGGCCTATCATCCCCAACACCCTCATTCGCAATGGCTTAACCCGATCTTTCCTACTCAAGGCATCGGTTACGACGTTAGCCTTGCCGGGTGGTAACGGATGTCACAGTCATAATTGTTTAACAACTCAACCCATCTTCGTTGTCTCAAATTTAGTTCTTTCTGATCGAATATGTGATGCAAACTTTTATGATCAGTGAAGATGGTGCACTTCGTATCGTAGAGACAATGTCTCCACATTTTAAGTGCATAGATAACCTCTCCCAGTTCTAAGTCGTGAGGAGTGTAATTTTACTCGTGTACTTTTAACTGTCGGGAAGCATAGACTATAACCATAATATACTGCGTCAACACGCATCCTAACCCTTTACGCGATGCGTTACAATATGCGGCAAAACCATCGTCTCCATTGGGGAGACTTAAAATCGGCGCTTGGCACAATTTTAATGGTTTCTATCTTATTTGGATCTTTGTGAAATACTTGTTGCTTTACAACATGACCAAGGGATTATGCACTCTTTATTCAAAATCACATTTTGAAAACTTCGCGTACAACTCCCCTTGCTTTAACACTTCCACAATTTTCCTTAACCGTCGATCGTGCTCTTCCTTACGTTGCAAATATATCAAAATATTATCAATGAATGCTATGACAAATTTGTCCAAATAAAGTTTACAGACTCGATTCATGAGTTCCATGAATGCTGCCGGCGCATTTGTTAGCCCGAAAGGCATAACTAAGAATTCATAATGGCCGTAGCGAGTCCGAAACACTGTTGTCGCAACGTTTTCCTCTCGGATTTTTTTTTTTCATTTGGTGATAACTATATCTAAGACCAATTTTCTAAAAACAAAACGCCCTCTGCAGTTGGTTTAACGGATCATTTACTTCGAAGAAGTGGATACCTATTCTTGATCGTCACTTTATTCAATTCTCCCTACTCGATACATATCCTAACACTTCCGTCCTTCATTTCCCAAATACACCGGTGCACCCCATGGCGACTAACTAGGTCGTATACAGCCTTTATCCAATAATTCTTGCATTTCAGTTGGCGCAAGTCGGTAAGATGCTTTAGCAACAGGGCCAGCTTGAGGTATTAAATCGATTCTGAATTCGACCTGTCGGGTTGGCGGTAATCCAGGAAGTTCTTCTGGGGAAAATTTGTGGAAATTCGCGTACCACCGGGATATCTTCTGTATGTTTTCTTTTAAATACTTTGGCAAACACGTTTGTTAAATACACCACGTCTTCTTGTCGTAAATATTATAACATCTCAAGATGAGATTTGAGTGGCAATATAATACCGTACACTTTTCTCTGTATTTAATCGCTTCATCGTCCGAAAGAGAGCTTCTAATCATCTTCTTTTCATAGTTGATTTCTGCTTCCTGTTGAGTTAGCCAATCCATGCTAACTATTACGTCAAAACTTCTTTGTTTTACTGGTCGTAGGTCGATAAGGAAAGTTAATCGTTCAGAATAATAGGACAATTCCGTACAATTTAGTTAACCAATAGGGGTTTACCGTTAGCGATTCTACAGTATAGGGTTCTATAGTTTCACTAATCGTATCTTTCCAAAGGGTAGGAGGTTAGCAGGAACTAACTTCTATCGACGACCGTAAAAATTATCACTGAAGTCTATTGATTTAAAACTACCACATACTTAACACCACCTTTGGATCATGACGTGCTTTATTCAAATTACTCACAAAAGCACGGCTCCTTGCTTGATCAGAGGTTGATGCTTGTCATGAGGTTCGTCTTCCAACTACACCTTGGTTCAACTTTGGGCAATTTCTCTTGAATCGTTCTGTACTGCCACATTCATAGCAAATACAACTGTTTGGCATAATTTGATTTCTTTGGGTGGATTGTTATTGAAGTTGTTGGGTTCGGAGTGGTCGTACAGGAATGGGTTGGGGGTTGCCGGTTCACAAGGCTTCAATTGGTTCTACAATTGGGGCATTACGTCCATCTTTACTACACCTGTGGCCCACTATCACTCGACATTCTTCTTCCTGCCGATAACCATATATTTTCCACATTCAGGGAAGGACCCTTTATGCGGTTCATGGTTTCACACCAGAACTAGTCTTAGTACAATTCTGGGTTGTAGGACATACCTACTTATTCACAAGTCTATCTTGCACTATACCTTTATCATTTCCCTTCTTTAACACTCGACGTCTCACCTAACGTCCTTCCATTCCGCTTCCCATAAAGTCAAATATATCAATGCTGGCTTGTGCCACAACCCTTCCAAAGGTTGTATATATTACAGGATTGACTATACTCGTTATCGATGGAGTTAGTCCCCGATATAGCGCTCACTTCGCTTAGTTTCAGGAGTAATTAGCCATTTTATTAGACATGACAATTCCTTCAAACGATTAGCGTGTTCTAAGTGATCAGCACACAACATTTCTATCATCCATAGCTCAGTTTCCAACTCTGAACTCAATTACTCGAATAAAAGTGCTCTAGCACAGGAATTTTAAATTCTGACCATATCATCTGAGTAAAAATTTTCTAGCTATAATTTTGTACCATCGTGTTCCATCACGACACAACATAATCTACCAACATATCTGTAGCATATTTCACTACACAATGTTTTAGACTCTTACCAATATCCTTAACCATTTCGATCTTTTCTATCCACTCGCTAGTCTATCCCTCCCTTTACCATCAGTAACTATTAATGATTTCCTTACCACAAACAACAAACATATCCTTCATACCGGATCTAATTCATTACGACTACTATTCATGTTTAGTTTATAACTAATACTTGTAGTTATAATAGCATTCGGTGTAACATTTTCACTCTTAGTAATTACATTAAGAGTTGAAATATTCATAATCATGTGATTGCTCGATCTATAATTCCGCGATCACATTTGCATCAACACTAACAGTGAACAGTGATACGACATTCGGTATCATCATCTGCTATCTTTGAGCAATCAACTGAATCATATCAATCTCCATCATTGGAGTTACTCTTTTTATGTCATTCTGCCGTACTCATCCCGTACGCAGTAATCAATACTAATCTCACCATATAACTCGTTACCAGCTCAATCATAACAACAGGTACACATACACACCAAATATTATCACATATATTACACATACCGGCATCTAGTATATATGTCCCACAAATATAATAACATATGGACTTAACCTGACATCGGTTAACGTTTAAATATGTTTCATAACCCTTGTCACCAACTGACATATAGACCTTTCTCAACAAAGATCAATGTTTAATATGCTTGATTTCAATATCCTTTTGCATGTCAGCATAACCGATACATGCTCACCGTGAGCACCGAACGATTACGTACCACGGAGTTATAATATCCGTGTCTATTCATATATCCGGCATACACAGTATACCTCCTACGAACGAACAACCAACTATGCCATAATGATTCCAACACTTCTTTGTGTATAGGTAATCATTCTATTCGAGCATACATGGGTGTAAACATCTAACGGATGTAAGGATAACATAGGAAGTTATTAGAATAGGCGGTACCGGTGTTGGTAGGGTATGGGATTTATCAATTTTTGGTTGGGAGTGACGGTTACTAGACATTTCTGGTTAATGTCAAACGGGAGATTTGATTTGGTACCATCATATCTATAACCCGATAAGTCCGACTTATCACCAACCGATGCTCTAGAAATTTCAGCATCCTCGGTACTTTTTATTATCACATCCCCCGGTTCCTTATCCGGGTCTTATTTCCCAATACTTGAACCCACAAGATATGCACACGTATATATATATATACACACTAGCACATATAAATAATATTATATATTGTACACATATGTTGCCATTTTTACCTATTAATGTACCCCGTGACATTCCCCTGAATTCCCTCGTGCGGACAAGTCTGTTATTATGTTCCGGACCATAATAACTCACTTGTCCATCCAAGTTCATCCAGACCTCGTCACTATAAATTATTAGTTGATATTCAGATCGTATAACACTTGAGCTACTGGTTACATTTTAGGTATCTTTTAAAGACATCCTAATTCTTTTATAACCAATGGCTCTGATACCAAGTTCTGTAACACCCCGTAACCGCAGCGGAAACGTAAACGGGATGCGACAGACACCTCTGATATCAAACACATTGTTTATAAAGAAAACCGAATGCATTAATATACTTCAAAATTACATTATCTCATCTTTCTTTACCGTCTAGGTGATACACACATCATACAATACGGTTCATAATTCTATCTGTTATAATGTATCCTAACGTCCAGCACGCAAACCTTACACACATCAAGCACTTAGCACGTAATCAATCACTTTATCTTAGTTGTACCTGAAAAGCATGTGAGAAAACGGGTCAACTACGAATAGTTGGTGAGTTTCACAATTTTAGTAAACCATGATAAATCCATATGACATAATATTATCTGGGGACACTGTCAACCCATAAATACATTTAATAACCTCTGGGAACTCTGTTACCCCAGAAACATACTTCCAATATCCTCTGGGAACTCTGTTACCCCAGAAACACATTTAATAACCTCTGGGAACTCTGTTACCCCAGAAACATACTTCCAATAACCTCTGGGAACTCTGTTACCCCAGAAACACACTTCCAATAACCTCTGGGAACTCTGTTACCCCAGAAACACATTTAATAACCTCTGGGAACTCTGTTACCCCAGAAACATACTTCCAATAACCTCTGGGAACTCTGTTACCCCAGAAACTGTTGCGGGACCTTACAATATTAACAACTCAAACAATTACCATTTCAATACATTACCGTACGATTCCCGTACATTAAACATTATATAAATACATTCATTTCCATGCGTTCAGCACGTACTTAATCATTTTGATAAAAACATGCTTTCCGCCCCGGGAAAATATTTAAAACAGTTCAGTAAAAGGGGCCCGTGAAAACTCACCTTAGCACATGCAAGTAGGTAACAACAATCAATATCAGTTAACTCGTCTAATCTGTAATATGATCCCTACGATCATTATTATACAATTATTGTTTATATAATCTTTAATCTTATCAATCGGTACACCTGGGGACACTGTCAACCCAGCACTGTATCCGTTCTGGGGGCAAGGTTAACCCAGAAACACTTCTCCGGACTCAGATTGTGATGTCGTTTAAAGTTCCAAGGTCACTTCTATTATTAGTCGTTTCTCTCGTTTTGCGTGCCTAGCACTGTTATCCGTTTTTATGTTTCAAAAATGAGTTTGGTCACACATGACCCGAAAATAGTGGTTGACTGATAATTTAATTAAAGATGTGAAATTATAGCTCGGTTTAGACGTCCCAATTGGCCGCGGGACCCGTTTCCGTCTTTGGCGTACCGGAAACTGTTAAAATAGATTAAAATTACTCAAATCATCCGAATTATTTTCGGATGATTTATTTTTACTTGTTTAGCTCATTTATATGAAAATAGTTCATTTTTAGGGTTTTTGTACACCAGTCAGCTCGCTTAAGCGAACTTCACCGGTTTACGCGTTTTACTTTAAAAGTTTGATAATTAGCACAATTAATTATCCGTTTACTCTCGGATCTTGAAATTTTGTACAAATCACTTTTTAACAGTGGGGAATTTTATAAAAAATATTTCCAGAATTAATTCTTATATTTAAAATTTACTTATCTATTTTTAAACACCATTTAAACACTAAATATGTCGTAAATACCAAACGATCTTAGAAAAATCCCAAATTTCTCCTGGATGTCCCCTGCCATCCACATAGTCCCCTGTAATTTTTCCAAAACCAAAATCTTCTTTTAAATGTCATTTTTACTAAAACCAAGCTAGAAATCCCTAGAACTCGTTTAACCGAAAAGCCTACTTAGACTTCTCCAACGGACCTCAAATTTTGTGTGTGACTTATACATGATATGAAAAGCTTATCCACAATTTTCCAGAATTTTTCATGATATTTAACTATTTTTCATCATTTTTGGCCAAAACCGAGCATTAAATTCACCAAATATTCATCCTTTCTCCAAAAATTACCAAAACTTCACAGAACTCATATTTTCATGTGTTTAATACCTCTGTAAAATTTCATGACCTAACTCTAAACGACCAACAATCTGTCCAAATTTCCCAAAACCGAACATAACCGAATATACCTTTCGTTTTCCGCCACTACAAGCTACAAACTCATCTTTCCGCCTTATCTACCACTAAATACAGAGCCTACAAACAACATACCACAATACCAAGCAAGTTACACTCACGATCAAGCCATTTCTTTCATGGTTACGGTTATGATACTAAAACAAATATTTAACCGTAAAAATTTGTTTTTGACTCGTTTAACTCCTTTCTAGGACCAGGATCCCTTGCATAACTTGTATACATCACTTGATCATGCAAGAATCGGTTCCATCTCGGGTTTTCACCCTTTTTCACTTGGAAACCTCATTTTCTTGAAAGAAAACTCAAGAAACAAAGATAAACACGTACATAACACGATCATTACCTCGTTATTCTTGCTAGAATTGTCGGTTTTTGGATTATGAACTAGAGAGAGATGAAGGATGTTGAGTTGGGATTGTGTAAAAAAGAAAAATGAATGGTTTGTGGGTGTGTGTGTGTTCCGATCGGAACTAGTGGATGGGTGGGGTGGGACCCACTTGTTCAATCTAGTCCACTCATTTGGATTTCCATTATCTGGATAATGTTTTGGATAATCTGGTTCAGTTCGTTTTTCGGTTAAACGTTTAATTCGGTTTACAACGAGGCCAAAATGGTTGTTTTTTCGGCTTAAAAATAAAATTTATATAAAACCGATTTAAAAACTTAAACCATGGCATTTATTAACTCGAAACGTCATATTATTAGTTATTACGCATCTTTTTCGGCTTGATCGATCGTCTCTTGCTCGGTTTGGTATTAAAGGTTTCGTTTATCGTACCGACGTACTATTAAATCGAAATCCTTTTTCTGTGCTTTAATCCACTTATCCCGAAGCTTTATTACTTCGTAACATCACTAAATATCATATATCTCGTCTATAATTGAACCCTCGATTCATTCGGGTTTCAATAACTATCGATCGATTGATCGCATATTCAATACGGTGAATTATATATTCACGTACAATCAATACAATGAACCATGTATTCTCGTATAATTACCATGGTAACTCCTGTACCCGACATTACATATGACGTAACTAACTTCTATCGGTTAGGGCATACCTGGTTTCGTCGGAATCGTTACAGTTCTCGGGTTTATAAGTTTCGGGTCAACCCAAATAAACTTTTGGTTTTGAAATTAAACATATTTTTATGTACAATAGGCTTATTCTTAGTCACTAAAATTATCATAATCTGGTTCTAATCGAATGTTGTCTTTCCAACTATTATGGATCGATTATATATTGTTAATTTATGTTTCCGTTATTACTAATAGTAACCGTAATTGAGCAACCAAATAAAGCCCATTTGAAGATGATTATGGTTCGAGTTAGTTTTACTCTTCTTTTGGATTATTTTATTAAGTTTGTTGGTTTATTATTTGAGTTACGAGCAAAGAATAATATGTTATTTTAGTTTTAGCATTGTAGTTTTTATTTTTTTTGTTTGTTTTCTGTTTTTCTGGGATACTTGAAACCCGATTAACCCAACCCGAAAAACCCGTGAGAGGTTCGGGTTGGGTTTCGGGTCAAGATTTAAAACTTTGAAACCCGAAGAACCCGACCCGAAAAACTCGAAGAACACCCCTACAAATACCCATGAAAGATCATTCGCGGGTCGTCTAGGACTTCCTCAAAAGTCACCCGCGGAACATCCTCTTCACCCGCATAACTCAAAGTCAGAGGAAGATTAAGAATAAACTCCAAAGACTATCTACGGGTTGATCCGGACGTCCTTAGAAGTCATATGCAAGGTATTCCCTTCATGCGCAAAGATGAATAGAGGGTGACATCAGAGAATCAGCTGTAACTAACTTCCTTCTAGAAGATTTACGAAGATCTTTCCCTGAAAAGCACGTGATGTAACAGCCACCTAGCTCGTCCTATCACAGGCGGACACGTGTCCAGGTTATTACAAAGGTATCTTCTAGAAGGGGACAACTGTACCGAAAATATTCCCTAACCATTCGGCTATAAATACATTCGTCATCACCACAAGGTACTCATTCACACCTCACTCATCACTCTAAATACTTCAAGTACTTTTTTCTTCTTAATAATGGTACTTATTCTCAAGCCGGTGGGTGGTTACGGGAAGACCCCCCCCCCCTCTTGTCCTTCCCGTAACGAGCTCATGGTGGTTGTTTTGTAGGTTTCCGTCATCGTACTTATAAGGTTGAGCTCATACCGTCAACTTGTCATTTATCCGACCCGTATTTTGTGGATTCATTGGTCTAATCTCTTTGGGGTTGGATCCATGTTTCTTCACGACTATATAAATGATTACCTTTTAAGGGGCAAGAATTGTAACGGTGAATCGTCTTCAATAGGGCAATGAAGGTAGATAGATAATTATAAATCTTTAAAATTATTTGAAGTTGGCGGAGGTGAATTGTAAGGCCGTCTGAAGATGAATGTAACGTAGCTATCGGTGAATCACATTCAATTTTAATGGCGTCTCCCAATTCGATGGCTAAAAAACTATTTTGTCCATCTAAAATGCTTTATATGTATTATTATTATTATTATTATTATTATTATTATAGATGTAGATTATAGATATAGATTATAGCTTATAGATATAGATATAGATTATAGATAAAACACAAAGTTACACGGCGCCTGCCTCTCTCACTCTCCCCTCTTCATACTCACGCACTCACAGCACACCACTACCCAACCACCGCTGCTGCTTTTCTTGTTCGGCCGACCACACACCACCGTTGCACTGTTTGTCCGTTGCTCTTTCCTCCTGCCTTGCTACTCTTCCTTGAATCCTCCCACAGTGAAGGTAAGTTTAAATTCATTTGTTAAATGTTTAGTTGTTCTTTATGTTGTTAATTGTTAAGTTATTTATTAAATTTTAGTTTTAATTTGTTAGTTTGTAATTGTTGATAAAGGAACTAATATACATAAAAACAATATAAAATATAATTACATGCTTCGGCTAGACTTACTAAACATTGTTAAATGGTTAGTTAGCTTTTCATGGTCATTGTAAAGACTATTGTATTTATAATATGTGTTTTTTAATTTCTAATGATGGTGTCTTTTTTATTATTTTATCTTGAACCATCGAACCTTCCAGAATTTTTTATACCCAACTCTATGAAATTGAAGAGTCTAAAAGTAATGCACCATCTAAAAATAATTTCTGAATCCGCCACTGTAGATAAATCTTTTAAATAAGTACATGAAAATTTTTGTATATATTAATTACTAACTAAAAATAAGTCAAGTTTGAACTTGATTAAATAATACAAGCTCAAGGTTTAAGAATAAAACTCGTATCAAGTAAAGCACAGGCTTAAATGAGCTCAAGCTCAGTTACCCCGTAGACATAATCTAGGCATTTGATTTGAGTTTACTACGAGCCTACTGTGCCTATTTCTAAGCCCAAGGCATCATGGCATATAAAGAAGTAGAAATAGTCATATTTAAATTTAATAATTTGTTTGGTGGGTTTAAATTGCTGAATTCGAATTTGATTTGCGAATCGAATTTATCATTAAATTTTATTTCATATGAAGTAAATCGATTTTCATTTTTTTATCTATATTAAATCTATATTATCTATAAAACATATTAGATGGACAATATGGTCATTTGTCAAATTTAAGACGCTTTTGGGGAGACGCCACTAAATTAAATGTTGAAGTCCTCCGGCCACAAACAATCATCTCCGGTGATATTTTAAATGAGTGTTCACAATCAACCGTCAATAGTTTCCTAAAACGACCAATTAATGCGGCTTTAGGGTATTGATTTCATACTGAATGCACTATTCCCATCCATCATCTTGCAATCAAGGTCTCTGTCGGTCACAATCAGCTTCAGTTCAATCTCTTAAATAATCGATACATTATTATTATTATTATTATTATTATTATTATTATTATTATTATTATTATTCCAATTGCTATTTACTTATCCCGGTGGCAATAGATTAGGTTACGAAATTTATCGTCTCTCTCTCTCTCTCTCTCTCTCTCTCTCTCTCGTCTTCTGTCTTCCAAGTTGGTGATTAACATGCAATTGTCGATTGTGTTCACCTGTTGTATTCAGTTCAAGTCTAAATTATGCTTGAGAGTACCTTGCAACACATATTTATATTGCTCCAATGATGCCATCTTCTGTATCTCATCTTTATTTTTGTAGATTCAAATGGCTCCGATGATGCCATCTTCTTCAGCTAATTTCCTTCCTGAATATGTATAGTGCGGTTGAGATCATCTCAATCGTCGAAGCACGGCTAAATTAAGGTGATTGTACAAATCGTTTGTTTGTACTAAATTCAAACATATTGATTGGGCTAATTGAAACACATATTGGATTGCACTATTAAATAATCATTTCCATTGTGTTTATATACGTTTGTTGGAAATTTCTATTTGTTTTCTTAGGGATAAATCGTTCTCTGTCCACTCATTTACATGCCAAGAGTCGGTTGTTGAAATTGAAGGTGCAATTGCTTGTGAGGTTTCTGGTATTTAGTTTAATGATGGTGAATGGTGAAGCATGGTTGTTCTTAGATTCTTAAACCAAAGTTTTATTTGTAATTTGTTCAGGTAGGCTACCCTGTGGATTTTATTTCATTAGTATTGTCTGGGACTTTGTTTGCATGGTCAAAGCCTTTTATGGTATGTTTTCGTTTTTACTGGTGCCATCAGTTATAACACACTCGTACATTTTTAAATTTTATTTCAAATTGATTTAATTTTGACCTAATTTTCAAACCTTATGTTGAAGAGTTATGTAGGAAGTTCGTTAATGGAGTCGGTGATGTTGCAGAGTTCCGTATTTCCAACCTTTCTAAATTGGATAAGTGAGTTTTCAGTGGTGCACACAGATGTAGGAGACTAAGATACATAAGGCTCAACGAGCCTAAATGAGCTTGTCATACAAAGCTCGAGCTCGGGCTCGATAACTAAAAGATCTATATTTGAGGCTCGAGCTTAAAAAAGCTCGGCTTGTTTCGAGCTTTTAATCGATCCAAGCTCAGCTCGTTTGCACCCCTAATCTTAGACTGTTTTTGCTCTTTTCTTTAATTTTAATTTTTTTTACGTCATATTTTAATCCACGATAGTAGGGGTCTGATTAATTATGAAAGAGTGTAACAAATTTTCATTGTTCACTTGTCTGAGAGTACTATAAAAAACACCCATTTATTATCAAAAGGTTGAAGTTCATGTAGAAATTTAATTCAAGATTTGGCTGCACTCACAACGAAACCCTCTACGATCAAGTAGCAGCCTAGCAGGGCAAGAGAAGAAAAGAAAAGAGGCACTTATAACTTTGTTCTAATTTGCTTTGGAGGTATTTGGGTATGAAATATCAATCTTCCAACCTGATTATTATATATCAGCTTTGTAAGATTGCAGCTGGATATACTTTTCCTATGATTCAATTTATGAGATTTTGTGATGGAACTTTGAAATTGACATATGTTAATTTGACTTCTGAGCTTGTAACTGGTTGCTACTCTTTCTTTCTTTTTTTTTCAGAGAAAGTATTAAGTTGTATGCATGTTATTTCATATTTGACATGAATTCAGGCTAGGCGTGGTGTACGTGTTTCCAATGATGAAATTCTGGAATTTTACAAGCTGTATAATGAGGAGCTCAACTTTGATAGCATCAGGAGGTTGGTTGTTGCTGATATTTGTTTTTCCTTCATTGGATGCCTTATGTTTTCTTTTTTACAAATTTATCTTTTTAAGGGAGATTTGGAATTCTTTCATGGTCTGGTTATATCACAATTGGCAAGGCTGGGGAATATCATCGACAGAAGGTGGAATGGGCATAACTTTATCTAGCACCGATGGTCATGTGATTGGCGAAGGACTATTCATTGCAGCCGGTCCTGTTCGTTTTTTGTTTCGGTTTAGTATCGGTTTTTTTAGTTTCGTAGTTTTAATAGGAACCGTGCATTCACGAGTTGAGTTCATGAATATGACACGTTTGACAGTAGAGTTTTTCTTTTATATGCTTAGTCGGGGTGCTAAATGGGCCGCGCTTGTAAGGGTCGAATCGGAGATGAACGCAAAAACCTTAAGAGAGTCCGAACACGACCTGAACGTAAACTTACACCTAACTGTCTTATCTTCGCTTAAAATAAAACTTTAGTGCAATATTACAAAATAGTTATAGTGAACCGAACCCATACCGGCTACAATACTTTTATAACTAAATACCCGCCGCGAAGCGCGAGCTCATCGGATGGTACAATATGAAATATATATAACCTTGATAAATTTCTAAATGATTATACTTGATTCGGCTCGTTTGACCAGTTTGCTTGACTTGTAATAAGCTTATTCTTTTCTTTGGAGTATGCATATTTCATGTGGCCCGTTAACAAGTTCACTAGACTAAAAAACACTTTTATTTTCTTATAACTGTACGTTATGTTTGTTCACGTTCATGAACCGTTCATTTATACCATTAACAAATGTACATAAACGAGCTCGCAAAATCAAGCCCTTTTCGTTTAATCGCCCATGTTTAATATTTTGTTCAGGTTGATTTGCATTACTAATGTCACATTTCCATGATTGATTTAAGAGATGCAACATCTCCTTTTTTACCTTCATCTAAAGCTAGTGTAAAAAATTTTAAACTAGCATCAAATAATCTCTAAAAACTGCAACTTCTATCAAATAAACTAGCTTAGAAGGCTACTTATCACACTAAAATGCAATTTCAGGTAAATCCAAGCCTTAAACGAAGAAACAAGTGAAAAGACAAAGAAAAAAGGAATAAAACACAAGAGAAACAAGAAACATGCCCCCATGCTCCAAGAAACACGCCCCCATGCTCCAAGAAACACGCCCCCATGCTTCTAATCACAAGAAAAGACAAAATTTTACAAGAAAAGGCAAACACTGAAGACAAAAACACGGGGCCGTGCCTCCTCAACCATGAGGTCGTGGTCACCTTCAAATAAGACAAAATGAATTTAAGCACATGTCCATAAAAAGCACGGGGACATGCCTCAGAAGCACGCCCCCGTGGTGAGTCATCATGTACGATCTGACAACATGCAACTGGGACACGTGGACACGGGGCCGTGCCTCATTGGGCACGGGGTCGTGCCCCTCTCTCCATACAGCCTATAAATAGAGGCTTAAGTTGCACTCATTTGGTGTGCTTGAAGTAGATCTCTAAATAGGGTTCTCTTATAAAAACACCCACATTACACTCATATTGAAGATCTTGTGAGGAGTTTGAAGGCTTGGAGGTTATCATCATCATCCATCATCATCAACATCACCATAATCCATCATCATTAAGAAGAGAGGTTCATCCACATTTGGTTTTACTGTTCTAGTTTAATCATGTGTTTGTTATCATTATCTCTTTTTATGTTCATAATAATGCTCATCATGAGCTAAACTCCAAATTACCGTCTATAATCTATGAAGAAGCTTTGTTTTACTTGATGATTATGTGAAACATGTGGTTTAGTTTTGTATAGTACATGGTTATTTTGCAATTATCCATTGATGAAGAAATGCTTTATCACTTTAACTCAATACATCAAAGTTGATGATTTATTATCATTTATGTAAACTCATGTTCTTGGAAACTAGAAATGATAAAAAGAATACTTTGATACCTTATTCAAGATAAAACATGGATCCTTATGTTGTACTTAGAAATAATGAGACATAATGTAACATCCGGCCCCTCGTACCACCAATATTGTCCGCTCTGCCCATGAAGCGCACGCATGGCGCAGGTAGCTTTATCGGATGAATCGAGTATTGGAAATTAGATGAGACCTTAGGTTGCTTGATGAATGAAGAACATTTCCTTTGTGTTTTAAGTTATTTATTATTGATTTGTAACGTTATTGTTAAGACAATGTTTGTGTTTTTTTTAAAAAAAAATTGATATATGAATGAATAATTTAGATATTGACACGTGTATTTTACTTAGTGTCTTCTGAGCTATGATACAATAAATGTCGTGCCCCGGCATGTTCCGCCGTATGTTGGGGTGTGACATATAAACTATGATCTATTTCTCTAGTTTTGATAATACTTAAATAACATTGTTAACATGATTGCTTAGGTTATCATGCTAATTAAAGAAATCATATGTTAATGAAAGGTGTAATTATAATATAATTTAATCAACCAAGGGGAGGTTGTGTGAGTTAACTACAACCACTCGAAGTTGTTAGGATTGGTATTTGAGAAATTGAAGTGAATCCTAATTGTTCTACTACACCAAACTGTTTGTCTACTTAATATTCTCGTGGTAATATGACATTAGGAAAGGATGGACTTTAAAATGTGCATGCTACTTTTTTTTATGTCATAGAATATGTTCACTTTGAAATGAGGGACTATTCTATCATATATTCTTAGGACAAGTTTATCATATGTTTATTTAATAATCATCAAGGAATAAAGGAGTGGATTCTTGATAATAGATAATAAACCTTCATATAATTGAATTACTCACTTAGAATTTCTCATCTTGTCACCAATATATTATATATAAGTATTTCTATTTTATAAAAAGTCTAAAAGTCAATATGAGAAATGATTAAACCCTCTAACTAAGGTAAGACAAAGATTCATTATTAAAAACATTTGCTTCCACGGATTGATACTTGGTTCTTACCAATACTATCCTACATATACGATAGGTACACTTGCCTATTTTGTGTGTGTTTATTTTTAATATAAATCACTTTTATAAATTTAAAACACGATCTTGTGCAAAGTTTAAACCCCCCAATCAGTTACTATTTTATCAACACAGCACGTATCACATCAGTAGACATATTAATTCTTAATAATTACCGACTGTCAAATGGGCTTAGAATTTATTTTGTTT
The DNA here is from genome assembly GCF_021521415.1 of Bidens hawaiensis. Lineage (NCBI taxonomy): Eukaryota > Viridiplantae > Streptophyta > Magnoliopsida > Asterales > Asteraceae > Bidens > Bidens hawaiensis. Next base: position 49,456 of record NW_027497760.1, on the reverse strand, counting down.
TACAAGCTTTTTTTTTAATACAAGATTTTTTGCATACCCTTATTTTTTGTATCATAAACTAGACCGACAACAAATTTAGCTATACCAAATGCAGGTATCATATCATACCAAACCCCTACTAAGTGTATCCCCCTTGCGTTCCCACCGTAACGTGTGGGCACTCTTACTAGTATGTGTGTGTGTGTATATATATATATTGTAAAATGTCATAGAATAGTAACCAAGATTAAAAAGTGTTTCAATTATATCGCTCATTCAATTTTTTCTCAAATCGGGTCACTAAATCTTCAAATCGTTTTTTTTTTGTTTAATTCTAAGAACTGTCATCCATAATGCCATGCATTATGGAGGGGCACAGAGAATGTCACACCCCGACCAAATGCGCCAGAACATGCTGGTGCGTAACATATTGATTGAACAGTAGCTAAAAAGACACTAATTAAAGCGACAATAATTATTTAATTTCATCAACATTAAAAAGTACACAAGTTCAATAAACAAAACAAATACATCATACTTTTGTATTTTGATAAAAACATCCTAATGTAAAACTAATATCTTCTATCATGAACAATATTAATTACTTGTACCTGTAGCACGTATAAAAATAGAGTTTGTCAACACGAATTTTGGTGAGAATACATAAGTATTAGTTTTATATATGTAGATAGGTAAATCACAATTCATATCTAAATTGTGATCATTACAAATCTTATGAAAATGTAAACAACTAACTAGATGTGGACCCGTTCATATTAATACAAAATCAATATACTTGGGTAAAAGTATGATCATACTAGATAAGAAAAGATGATGATGAGATATCAACCACCAAACATAAAATAAACATTTAAACACAAAGAGCATAATCATAGAGCATACAATAATCACATATAAACATATATTGAATTGTGTTTTGAATAGATGTGGTAATAAAACATGAGTAAAAGTAAAATAAGGTATACATGTTGTCCCCAAAATATAAATGATGGAAAAATGGGTATGTAAACTCACGTTAACGAGTGGATTAACGAAAACGAGATGACGATAACAATTAAGAGAAAAGCGGTCGATTTCCTCGATATACGTCAACAAAAGTTCCTGATTGTTAACGATGATATTAATTAATTATAACAAAATAATAACAAGACTTACGATGAAATTGGGATTTGATCGGGTTATAAGTAAGATTGTAATTATAGTATTATAAGTTTAACTAACATTATTATTATGATTACTATTATTATTATTAATTTGCATTTATGTTTGATTAAAAAAAAGATAACTATTGTATATAATAATATATATAATGACGGGAAAGCTAAACATTTATATTGATCAAAAATTAAGTTTGGTTCGTTAAGCGAGAGTAACAACATATTAGTTCCTTTTTCTTTATTTATAAACATGTATATATAATTTAGTTAAAAATTTTATATATATATATATAGGATATGGTTAAGTGGAGAAATCATATTAGTGTGAAAAGTGTGAGAACTTAATCATAACCATTGATTATCTTGATATGTGGCCTACATTAAACATGACAATATGTAATTATTAGCTTCGCGGTTTTAATGCATTTTAATACAAAAGGATATTTTAGTTATTTTGATTTGTAAATGGAAGGTTTAAAAAGTGTAACATCCCGAATTTTCTAAGATATTTAGTATATTATTTAATTATGATGGAAAAGTTTACTTGAGTTCGTAAAGAGAAAATACAATAATAAAAGTGAAAGGTTAAGTAGGCTAATTAGATATAATTAAATATGGACCAAAAAGAAAAGATGGGACTTAGGTCCATGGGTTTAAGGTAGTATAAATACCCCTTAAACCCTAATCCTTTCATTTCCATTCATCTCTACACCATAGCCTACATCTTCAAAAACACACACTTAAGCCAAACACTTTCTACTCTACTATATTCAACGATCCGAGACCAACCGAAGGTAAGAAATGAGTTATCTCAGCTGTACCAACATAGTAGAACCCGACACCGCAGCCCCATGATGTCGTACGAGCCGTTTGGATCTAGATCTAGCTTTATTCAGGAGTTTAATCAACCAAAAACGAGCTTAAGGACCACTATAGCTCAGATCTGGACACCCCGAAGTTACCTAGGCCATAAACTATCAAACCCCGACCAACCATGGTGGTTAACATGTAAGGCCCCGTTACCGGTAGCCCAACTTTCGTGTTGGATTTACTCATAAACACAGTTCTAAACATCAGAGTTAATTAAAACATTTACGCGGAATATAAAACTTTCATAAAACATTACATAATTCATAACTTGTCTCAAAACATCCTTTGTCTTTCAACATTAACGCATTAAAATTAAAACATCGTAAGTCTTCAGATACAAGGCTCTTGTTCAATGCCACGTGTCTCCTCAAGCGAGCTGCCTCATCCTACTCACCTGCGTGCATACTAAAAGTCAGCTACGCTGAGTGAGTTCTAGTTAATCATACACTATACAATACACATAAACTTATATTCTTTCATTCATACTTTCATACTTTCATACTTTCATACTTTCATTCTTTCTTTTGTATTAACTTACCTTCATATCTTACGTTATAAAGAGCATTACGCCCTACATTCCTCGAGTATTATTAGGGCTCGGTACCCTCCTTCCTCGAGTATTATTAGGGCTCGGTACCCTCCTTCCTCGAGTATTATTAGGGCTCGGTACCCTCCTTCCTTGAGTATTATTAGGGCTCGGTACCCTCTTTCCATGAGTATTATTAGGGCTCGGTTTCCCTCTTTCCTCGAATATTAGTAGGGTTCGGTTTCCTAGTTCTCGAATATTAGTAGGGTTCGATTCCCTCTTCGTTACCATACAACCATACATCATACCTCGAGTATTATTAGGGCCAGGTACCCTCTTCGTAACCATACAACCATCCTTTCCTTCTTTTATTAACTTTATCACATTCATACACATAAGCATACATATCATACTTACCTTATACATAGCGTTACAACCTGACAGTACGTGCAATATCCGAAGATCGTTCACGTACCATCAGGCAATCATTCATACATTTCACATTATTCACAAAAATTTTATTTCCATTAACTGTCTTAACACATTTTTCATTAGGTTTTTATTTATTTCCTAATCGAACTTGGCTTTAGGCGAAGTTAAACCTTAGGCGAACTTAGCTTTAGGCGAAGTTAAACCTTAGGCGAACTTAGCTTTAGGCGAAGTTAAACCTTAGGCGAACTTAGCTTTAGGCGAAGTTAAGTCTCAGGCGAACTTAGCTCTAGGCGAAGTTGTCATCAGGCGAACTTAGCCGTAAGCGAAGTTATCAATTAGGCGAACTTGGCCTCAGGCGAAGTTATCGCTTTGAAGGCGAAGTTGCCCAGATGCAGGCGAAGTTGCCCAGATCAGCCGCTGTTTAAGTTTCTGACCAGCATTTCGAGCGATTTTAACACCCTTGCTATGGTTCGACATCACCCCCTACGTTCTCCAACCGTTTCCGGTCGTATATACGCTATAAAGCTCGGATCTTTTAACTTCAAGATCAAGAATCATACCTTTTTGAGCTTGTTTGGATCTCGTTTACTTGTTATCACAACTAATCGCTCTCTCTTTCTCTCTCTCGGATCTGCCCGGTTCTTCCCTCGGCCGGCGGCGAAGTTGTGTGGTGTGTGTGTGTTTTGGAGTGTGTTAGAAAAGTGATAGAATGAAAGATATTTTTTGGGTTTAGGGGGTATTTATATCCCTTAAATCCCATGGACCTAAGGCCCATTCTCATTTAACCCATCTCAATTAATCCATGTCCATGTTCCGCTCCCTACTCAATATCCAATAATTAACACGAAATCACTAAACATAACTTTCTTTATTCAACATTAAAATTTTAGGATGTTACATAACAGCGGCTGACAGCGCCGGAATCGAAAAAACAAACCTTAAAAACGCGTGAAAAGGGGGATGACCTGCACTAATACATCGTATAAGTTTATACGTCGTATAAGTGCAGCGTGTATGTATGTACCGTATAAGTATGATGGACCGTATAAGTATGTTCAGCGTATAAGATAGATGCAACGTATATGTAAGCCACGTATATGTATGATAGCGTGTATGTATGTGACGTATATGTATGACGTATACGCTAGATGCACTTACACGCTCGAAGTACCTTATACGCCAGGGAGAACTTATACGCTAAACAACTTACACGCCAATAGGACTTATACGCCAGATGGAGGACTTATACGTCGATGACAACTTAGACGCTAACTTAAATGATTTTCTTAAATAAACGAAAGATAAACAGCGTATACGTACGTAAACGATAGAAATGGACTTATATGATGGTTAAGATAAGAATAAGTAAATAATTAAGGATGAAAGGTAACGTATAAAACGAAGATTTGATTTGATTAAATAATTGAACTTCAGTTTTCTGATGAGGTTTTTAATAAAATTTTTCCAAGCTGACTGGCAGCTTAACCCAAGCCAGGGGATCTGTCCCTTGGACCCCGCTAGGGGCTGCCGCCCCTAGAACCCCGCTGCCAGAGGCGTCGCCCCCGGACCCCAGTATCTAGGGGTTACAATAACTTAGAAGTATGATCTAATTAGAAGTAGTTAAATGATGCTTGTTAATTGGTACACAGTTAGCCGTGCACAGCTCAAGAAGGGCATTACCGTAAACTCAGAAAGGAATCGCTTACAGGTGAGTTTCTAGCTCCCTTCCTTGTTATGTTTTTGAGGCTGTGTGCATATTCAATGTGAATAGTTAATACACTTACCTTAAATGGTAAGTATATGCCATATATGATATGTGTGATAGTTATCGAGGTTATGAATGAATGTTTGTCGGTACGTGAACGTTCTTCGGATATTGCACGTATCTCCAAGGAAGGTAAGTGTTAGAATATGTAATTGTGTATAAAGTATGTATGAATGATAAAGCAGAGTATGTATGAAATGAAAGTATGGTTACATGGAAAGAAGGGTACCAGACCTAATAATATCCGAGGATGGAGGGAACCGGACCCTAATAATATCCGATGATGGAGGGTACTAGACCCTAATAATATCCGATGTAGGTAGGGCAAAATGCTCTTTATAATGAAAGAATAGTTATGGACGTGCTGTGTATGTTAAAGAAAGAAAGTATGAAAGATTAAAAGTATATATATATATATGGAAGAATGATAAACAGGTTAAGTATGTAATACGTACCTTCGGGCACGTGTATGTGTATGTAAGTATGTTATTTGATTAACTAGAACTAACTCAGCGTAGCTGACTTTTGGTATGAACGCAGGTAAATAGACTAAAGAAGCTGGCTTGAGAGAGAGACATGGCAAGAACTGAGGAAGCTAGCATCTGAAGTTATGTCATGATGTTAAAATAAATATTTTTATGTTATGTTTTTAATGACAAGTTTGAATGTTTTGTAACGAATGGTTGAAGTTTTATTCATTCCAAGAAAGTTTAATTCAACTATGATATTTAAAACTGTTTTTATGAGTAAATCCAACGTCAAAGTAGGGGACCGAGTACAGGGCCTTACAAAAAGTGGTTGTCATAATCATATACCAAAATTTTAGCTTTATTCATCACTTAATATCAAACATTCCAATAAATCATCTCATATATGCGGGAAATCGTTCCAAACTTTAAACAATTCATAAAATTTTCAAATTTATTTTTCATTTTCATGAGGAATATAGGTTTTTTCATGGTTGAAAGAAATTGGTTTTGGGTGTTGCATGTGAAGGTATGATAACATTAAAGGTTAGAGCTTTCTTTCTTTTTTTTCTTTTTAATTCTTTGTTCATAGTAATTGATTTCATCAGTGATTCCATAATCGGATTACCTATTAAGCAATTTCTGTGTAGGTTGTGTAGTACGTTGTATGTTATGTCTAGGTTAAAGTCTGGGTACATATATTATGTTATGTGTAGGGTGTGTAGTATATATTTTTTTATGTGTATGTTGTGTAGTATATATTATCTTATGTGTAGGTAGTTGATGTGTTGTAAAACACACTTACTTTCCTTATCATTTTATCATGTTTTGAGTACTTTATTAGTTTAATTATTAAGATTAATGGCTTGTTTATGCTTGACTTTACAAAGATGATTGATTACTTGTAGGTTTTGAGCTTTAATGGAAAAAAGAGTTAAGTTTGAAGACTTTAGGGGCTTATTTGTTCAAGATTGAATACTACAATTCAAGGCCCGACCCAAGCCCACAAGAACCAAACCTTTCATGTATTATTATTATATAATATATGATAAAAAAATAAAAACCGAACACCCTCTAATCTGCCGATCGGAAGTCACAGCAAGAAAGAAAGAAAGAAATTTAGGTTGTTGTTTATGTGGCCAGCTTTTAATTTTGTTGTGAGGAGACAACGGTTCATTAGTTGTTTGTGCGGCTGGGAATTAATCCCACGACCAGCAACAACACAAATTAAATTCCAAATTTAATATCCTCCCTAAGCATCGATCGGGACCTTGGGCAGCCAAGAAAAGAAGGAAAAACATTTTGTGCAAGGGTTGTGGTGGCTAGGAAATGAAGGAAATCGTTAAGGAAGAATTGGTACAGCAGCTAGGGTCCTTATTCATCAAGAAACTCGGCCATAATATTAAGTATTACTCTCATAAACTTTGTGTTTTTGTTCAAGTTTCTTAACTAGTTGATTTTGATCTTTAACATGGATTGTTTTGCAAGTAATTTGAAGTTTGACTTGTGTTTGATTGTTCTTGATCATTGAATGAGTTTTATTATGTTTATTTTGATGTTTATGATGTTTATCCTAACTATATGCTGCTGTCCAAACTTAATTTTTAGCTAAACTTTTTAGTTCTACCTAGGTTAGATGATTATTGTTAGGTTTTAGTAAGTAGTTTGGATTGTTGATGATCATGGCTTGAATTGTTAATGAAAAGTTTGTTTTAACATTGAATTAGGTTGTGTTTAGTGAGTGTGAATTTGTTAATTACACTCTTTTACCTCTTGCTTTGATTAATTGAATGAGTTTTGATTGATTGTTGCTTGTTAGAACTCTTTACTTAGTGTTTAGGGTTTGTTTGCGGGAAGTACAACCGTAGGGTTTAAGTGAGTGTATTAATTGAACATAATAAGCGGGTAGACACCTTCTTAGAGACCGAGATGTGATAGGAAGTAAACTCGTCCATATCTTGTACTTGTTAGGATTGGGATCGCGCGAGAGCGGGTTCGGTTCTTGTCGGGTTTGGGTTTGTGAGCGATTAGTTGACCTAGTTTAAGTTGAAATAAATTGTTACTCTATCCTTGGTTGTGTAGTATTCGTCTCCATTAGGGTAGTGTGTCGGTGAGACCGAGAGGAGAGCCGGCATTAGAGCACTTTAACAATTCGTTACCTGGTTAGTTCTTAAAATCAACTAAGTGTAGGTTAGGGTTTGTTAGTGAGACCGAGAGGTAATCTAGCTTCCTGAGTGAACCTTAGTTGTGTCATCCTTAGGAACCGGTGTCGTGAGATTCTACTATCCATTCCCTTATTATACCTTCAATAGGATTCTTACCTAGATAGACGTTTTTCCCATTGAGAAATCTTATTTTCAAAGTTTCGTCTAGTTTTCTTAATTTAAGTCTTTTAAGTTAATTTAAGTTAGGTTAAGTATTTAATAATATAAGAATCATTTAAAAATATATATTATTCTTAGGTGAGTCTTATTAGGGTTATGTATTAGATACGTTTTCACGTGTCCTTGTGTTCGACCCCAAGGAAGGATGGCAGATTCTGAGCCGCTGTCATATGGGACCGACAAGAGGTCACCACGGTGTGAGTTCTACGGCTAAGAAAGTCCTTGATTCTGGTTTTTACTATCCGTCTATCTTTAAGGATGCTCATCTGTTCATTAAGAGTTGTGATCGTTGCCAGCGTGTCGGCAACATTTCTTCGCGAAAGAGAATGCCATTCAAGTTTGTGAGGTTTTTGATATTTGGGGTATTGATTTCATGGGACCGTTTCCATCTTCGCGTGGGAACAAGTACATACTCGTGGCCGTTGATTATGTGCCAAAGTGGGTTGAGGCTAAAGCTCTACCCACGAATGATGCCCGAGTAGTAGTCCGTTTTCTAAAAAGTCTATTTGCTCATTTTGGAGTCCCGAAAGCCTTGATCAGTGATCGAGGTACTCATTTTTGCAACTCGCAAATGGATACGGCGTTGCAGCGCTATGAGGTCACCCATCGGCTTGCGACCGCCTACCACCCACAGACTAGTGGGAAAGTTGAAGTGAGTAATCGGGGAATCAAACGTATTCTCGAGAAAAAGGTTGGTTCAAATCGTCGGGATTGGTCCGACAAATTAGATGACGCTTTGTGGGCCTTCCATACAGCCTACAAGACTCCGACTGGTTCCACACCATTCGGATGATCTATGGGAAGGTCTGGCATCTTCCTGTTGAGTTGGAACACCGCTCTTCATGGGCCCTTCAAAGGGTTAATCTTGATTTATCCGCCGTAGAGGGTAATCGTTTATATCAGTTACACGAGTTAGAGGAGCTCCAGGATCACGCATATGCACAATCATTTAGATATAAGGAGCATACGAAGGAACTGCATGATAGGAAATTGAAGGGTAATAAGCAGTTCAAGTGTGGGGATAAGGTTTTACTGAATAACTCCCGGTTGAGGTTATTCCCGGGAAAGTTAAAATCCCGATGGTCGGGACCGTTCACGGTCACTGACGTATTCTCGTATGGCACCATTGAGATACAAGATCAAAGTGGGAAGTTTAAGGTGAACGGTCATAGATTTAAACACTACATAGGAGAGCCGATAACTGATCAGACAGTCGAGGTGTTCTACCTTGACTCATTCACCGAAGCGTAGACGTGATGGATGCATCACTCGGGAGACAGCCCGAGTTGTAGAGTTTGTATTATGATTCTCTTTATTATCTGTTTTTATTTGTTTTATTTTTATTTATAAAAACATAAAAATACAAAAAAAATTATAAAATTATAAAATTATAAAATTATAAAAATTTAAAAATTTTAAAATATAAAAAACACAAAAATATGTTTATTTCTTATGTTTCTGTTTTCTGTTTTGTACGTCGCTACATGCGAGCGAGTTTGAGTTATTGCAGGTATTATTATGTGCATGGTAGCTCTGATGGCGTTTTGGAACTGGTTCACCCAAGGTTGCGGTCGCGAATGAAATGCTATACGGTCGTTCGATTCATACACAGCTGATGAAGAATCTGCATCTAAACCAGGGGAGTAACCCGTTCTCTGTTTTACTTTTTGCTTTAAGTTTTAATTTTATTTTTCAGTTTTTATTTTATTTTATTTCTTTTTCTTGTTCTCATCGAGGACGATTTCGTTCTAAGTGTGGGGATGAGAATTTGTTTTACTTAGTTTTAGGAAAAAAAAAAGAAAATTAAAAAGTTTGAATAAAAAGTATTTTTTTTTTTTAAAATTCCCTTGAAAATTGTTTTTTTGTTCTACGTTAAGCAGAAGATGATATTATTACCAATGTGCTAACGAACTCTCGGATACTTTTGAAATAAATAATAATAATAATAATAATAATAATAATAATAATAAAAGGGATGGTTTGCATATCTGATTTGGGATGTGTCGGTAGGCCCAACTAGTTTTGATAGTCCTCTTTAGCATGTTTTTATATATATAATAATTTAAAAAAACTGAAACCGAATTTCGATGCTTAGGGAGGATTACCATAATCTGAAAACTTTGAGATGGTAAGAATTAAATGCACTCAAAACAGCACACACCACATGTCCATCTTTTACAAGCTTTGAAATAGTTATATATTTTAGGGTGATATAAAAGATTGAAAAAAAAAGTATGTTTTGAAAGTTTGTTATATATTGTATTATCCAAAGTTGTTCAATACAAGCAAAATGCTTATGAAGAAAGTTATGTATTGTAAAATGTCAAATGAGCATTGTTTAAAGTTAGAAAAATAGGCCAATGATGCACATACTAGACGGGACTTAGAGTTTACGTGTTACCTTGGGGATGGTGACTCTTAAGATACATTATTGGGGCTCGAAGGTTCTTAGTCAATAAATATGAAATTAGGAATTTATAGGACAGAGTCCAATAATATTTAGGAATAGCTCGTACGACCTCCACATGACCATTCATCCATCCAAATTTCACCGAGTGCATCTAATTAGTACCAACAACGAGTCCTTGGCTTATGGTGATTTGTCGAACCAGTTTGCTTCGACTCTAGTTCTTCTAGCTCTCTTTGTCTGAGATGGGGTAGGTGTAGCCTTAATTTTTGAACTTAAAAGGTTTAATGCAAAAGGGGGCTTGATTGGTTGGTAGCTGGGTTTAAGTGGACAACAATATCGGCAATCGCGGTCAATATGTCAGGCTGTTTCTTGTGCTTTGAAAATGATAATAATCTGAGAGTTTGTTGTTGTTTTTCACTTGGTTATGATCCTGTGTAGATTACTTTTTCAGAGACGAAAAAGACTTAAGTGTGGGGATGTTTGATGTGTTGTAAAACACACTTACTTTCCTTATCGTTTTATCATGTTTTAAGTACTTTTTAGTTTAATTATTAAGATTTTTGGCTTGTTTATGCTTGATTATACAAGATGATTGATTACTTGTAGGTTTTGAGCTTTAATGGAAAAAAGAGTTAAGCTTGAAGACTTTAAGGGCTTATTTGTTCAAGACTGAATACTACAAGTCAAGGGCCCACCCAAGCTCACAAGAACCAAACCTTTCATGTATTATTATTATATAATATATGATAAAAAATAAAAACCGAACACCCTCTAATCTGCCGATCGGAAGTCACAACAAGAAAGAAAGAAAGAAATTTAGGTTGTTGTTTGTGTGGCCAGCTTTTAGTTTTGTTGTGAGAAGACAAGGGTTCATTTGTTGTTTGTGTGGCTGGGAATTAATCCCACGACCAGCAACAACACAAATTAAATTCCAAATCGAACATCCTCCCTAAGCATCGATCGAGACCTTGGGCAGCCAAGAAAAGAAGGAAAAAAGTTTTGTGCAAGGGTTGTGGTGGCTAGGAAAGGAAGGAGATCGTTAAGGAAGAATTGGTACAGCAGCTAGGGTCCTTATTCATCAAGAAACTCAGCCATAATATTAAGTATTACTCTCATAAACTTTGTGTTTTTGTTCAAGTTTCTTAACTAGTTGATTTTGATCTTTAACATGGATTGTTTTGCAAGTAATTTGAAGTTTGACTTGTGTTTGATTGTTCTTGATCATTGAATGAGTTTTATTATGTTTATTTTGATGTTTATGATGTTTATCCTAATTATATGCTGCTGTCCAAACTTAATTTTTAGCTAAACTTTTTAGTTCTACCTAGGTTAGATGATTATTGTTAGGTTTTAGTAAGTAGTTTGGATTGTTGATGATCATGGCTTGAATTGTTAATGAAAAGTTTGTTTTAACATTGAATTTGGTTGTGTTTAGTGGGTGTGAGTTTGTTAATTACACTCTTTTACCTCTTGCTTTGATTTATTGAATGAGTTTTGATTGATTGTTGCTTGTTAGAACTCTTTACTTAGTGTTTAGGGTTTGTTTGTGGGAAGTACAACCGTAGGGTTTAAGTGAGTGTAATAATTGAATATAATCAGCAGGTAGACACCTTCTTAGAGACCGAGAGGTGATAGGAAGTAAACTCGTCTCATAGCTTTTACTTGTTAGGATTGGGATCGCGCGAGAGCGGGTTCGGTTCATGTCGGGTTTGGGTTTGTGAGCGATTAGTTGACCTAGTTTAAGTTGAAATAAATTGTTCCTCTATCCTTGGTTGCGTAGTATTCGTCTCCATTAGGATAGTGTGTCGGTGAGACCGAGAGGAGAGTCGGCATTAGAGCACTTTAACAATTCGTCACCCGGTTAGTTCTTAAAATCAACTAAGTGTAGGTTAGGGTTTGTTAATGAGACCGAGAGGTAATCTAGCTTCCTGAGTGAACCTTAGTTGTGTCATCCTTAGGAACCGGTGTCGTGAGATTCTACAATCCATTCCCTTATTATACCTTCAATAGGATTCTTACCTAGGTAGACATCTTTCCCATTGAGAAATCTTATTTTCAAAGTTTTGTCTAGTTTTCTTAATTTAAGTCTTTTAAGTTAATTTAAGTTAGGTTAAGTATTTAATAGTATAAGAATCATTTAAAAATATATTATTCTTAGGTGAGTATTATTAGGGTTAAGTATTAGATACGTTTTCACGTGTCCTTGTGTTCGACACTCGAACTTCCTTAGTGCTATACTATTAGTGATCGGTACACTTGCAGGTTTTGTGTGGCTTCTTTAGGAATTTCGTTTAATAAATTTAAAGCTAGTTATGAGAGCATAAATTATGTTATGTGTAGGGTGAGGTATATATTATGTGTAGGTTGTGTATTTCTTGAATGGTTAAAGCATACATTATGTTATGTGTAGGGTGTGTAGTATATATTATATTATTACATCTTGATATGTTTGTGTTTATTACAATTTATGTATGTGTTGATGTGTAGGTGTTGTAAATGTACGTAGGTGTATCTTTGTGTATGTTTTGTTATATTTGTAGATCATATTACAATTTTGTAGGTGACCGCAAATGATCTGTTGGATGTGTTATGTGTAGTGATTGGGATTATGGTTTTGTTGAAGACTTAACTAAAGCCAGAGCAATAATTATGAACTTAAGAAAATAATATGTGACCATAATTGTTTCGGGGGACTAGTTTTGTCGATTGGTTGTAATCCAATTATGAAATGTAATGTTTTGATTATTATATGAGCAACTATACGTAATTGGAATGATGATTTTGATATTATTGTTTATTAATTTTTAAATTAAAAAATAACAGAGATATATTATATAAAATAATTGTTTTGATAATCTGAAACTTCAAAAGACCGTTAATACTTACCATATAAAAGAAATTATGATATTTACCAATATGCCCCTACATTTAATTACATGAAAAATGAAAAGAAAATATCTGATTAGTTTGAATTATTTCTCACACTTCTTACACTAATATGACTTCTCAAATGAACTTAACCATATATATATATATATATATATAAAGGGACAGCTTCAGAGGAAACTCAAAAAATTGAGAAACTATACATTTTACATGTAGAAGAATACTAAAAAATCATTGTTCATGTAAAAACATAATTTTAGATAATTTTTTTAGAGCTTTTTACATATAATCACATGTAGAAGCCGTTTTCCAACAAAAAAAAAATCAGTTAAAACCAAACCAAAAACCAAAACTTTGGTTTTTGGATTTTTGAAGCCGCTTGGTTTCGTTTTTTCGATTTTCGTTTTGGTTTCAGTTCGGTTTCGGTTTTTACGGTTTTTTAAATTGCTTGAAAATTTTAGGCCGAGAAAAAAAAGTTGGGGAGAAATTATAAAATATAAGAATAAGTAATTTTAATAATTGTTAACTAGTTGATAATTTTACATTCGATAAAAGATATTCGAGTTACATATTTATTAAATTTTTATTAATTATTTAAAATAAAAAATAAAAATATAAAATGTTAGAAATTCGGTTCGGTTCGGTTTAATTCATGCAAAACAAAAACCTAACCGTAAGTTCAGCTTTTACAAAAACATAAAACCAAACCGTCGGTTTTTGGTTTTTCTAGTTTCTTGCACACCCCTACGTGAAATCGAGTTTTATATTATTTTTTTACATGTAAAAAGAAGAGTTTCCAGTTTCCCACTTTGTTTGAATTCCCTCATGAACCTGCCCCATATATATATATATATATATATATATATATATATATATATATATATATATATATATATATGTATGTATGGTAAGGATCCTAAGAGAAGCCTTTGCAAATTGAGAACTTTGAGAACCATTTTAAACCACTAAAAACACCTTTAAAAAAATATTTTAAAAAATCATAAAACAAAAAATAACAAAAAATTTCAAAAAGTAAAAAAAACAAAATTCGTATATTTCATTCCGGTTTCATTAAAAAAAATAAAAAAAGTAAAAAAAACGTCGTATTATACACATATGTATAATTTTATTAAATCTTTAGTTACGTAATATACACATATGTACAGTATCATTTATCTTAAATTATACACATGTGTATAAAAAAAATCATGTAAATGTACATATATGTATATATTATACATAAGTGTATATAATTTGCTAAACCGAGGTTTTTTTTAATGAAACCAGGATGTTAAAATAAGAATTTTGGTTTTTTTCATTTTTGTGTTTTTTTATATTTTATGATTTTTTTTATTTTTGGTTTTTTTGTGGTCTAAAATGGTTCTCATAGTTCTCAATTTCAAAAAAGTTCTCTCATGATCCTGATCCTATATATATATATATATAGGTATAAGTTCAAGAAAGAAATGAAATTACTGCGAGAAATGAATATGAGCCACTAGTTTTATTTTAGGTTTTAAAAGTTTAAATATAAATGAAAAAGATATAAATGTAACAATAAATGCACACTCTCTCTCCAATTAATACAACTAATATAACCATAATAAATCTCTCTCTAATTAATATATCTACATAACTTAACTAAAATAATTAAAAAGATAAAAACACTAATTTAGTTTTTCATAAATAATAAAGAAAAATGTCATACAAATGTGTCCATTCAATATAAATAATAAATATACAACCTACACTTGTTTTGAGAAATAAAAACGTACAATATACAAAAAAGCATACAACTTACATATTAAATTCGACATCAACAATTATATAAACTACACAAATATACACATATCCTACACGTGTGTAGGTTATATGTTTTTCGTGTGTAGGTTTGTTTTCTTATTCTTAGAACAAGTGTAGGTTATATGTTACTGTGTAGGTAGTATATTTCACATTTAATGCAAACATATGTATGATAGGTTTTTATATTATGTATCACAATGTAACTACATGTTGATGGATATTGATAAGTTGAGTTGGAAGAAATTGGTTTTAAATATAAAACTTTTTTAATGTATGAATAAATTGTATTTGTGTAGGATAAAGTTTTCTTGTGTAGGTTATATGTTTTCGTGTGCGTGTATATTTTATTGATGATGAATTTTGTGTGTATGTTATATGTTTTCTTATTCTCAAAACAAGTGTAGGCTATATATTTTTGTGTATGTTGTATTTTTTTTTGATATTTATGCTAACACATGTAAAATAGTTTTTTATATTATTTATCACAATGTAACTACGTGTTGATGGTTATTTATATATTGAGTTGGAAGAAATTTGGATAGAAATAAATTTTAATGTATGAATAAATTGTACTTGTGTAGAATAAAAATTTGAATAGAAAATAAATGAATTCTTAATATTTTTCAATTATAGTAATTTGATTAGTTATATTAATTTAATAGATATATTAATTGAAGAGAGAGATGCATTTATAGTTTCTTAATTAATCTTGAAGCTTTTAAAACCTAAAATAAAATTAGTGGCCCATATTTATTTCTCGCATTTCTCGCAGTAATTTCATTTCTCTCTTGAATCATCCCCTATATATATATATATATATATATATATATATATATATATATATATATATATATATATATATATATATATATATATATATGGGGAAAGTGAATACAAGTCTTCAATATATCTAAGTTAGATGCAAAACCATCAAAACTATGTAGAATTGATCCAAATATAATTAAATTCCTAAATTCCTGATTCCTCTCCATCATTCGTTTAGTTTCCTCCCCATGGCAATCTTCTCCATCAATATGAATCTCTTTGTAAACCTAAAAAACTTGCGACCAGGGGTTAGTAACTTTTTAGTTCCATTGGAATCATTATTCTGAGCTTAATAATTATCTCAATAACCTATTGCATCTGGATGTTAGTAAAAATACGTTCGACCAACAGGTTAGTTATTTATATTTGTATAATATCCATGCTCTAATAGTTATTTGTTAATTCTTTTTTTCTTTAAACGGATCTTTGTTAATTCTTTATATATATGTGTACGATCCATGTTCATTTTTCTTGAACATGGCAGATACAACAATGGATTTATAAGTTCAGTCACTAGATGAAGCTTTTGAAGCAAATATGATTGATCGTATTGATTCATAATGCCTTTTGGTCATTAATAGCAGTTCAGATGTTGAAATAGAAAAAAGAAATGGCATGGATTCTGCGTTTGAGAAAGAAGCTAATGACATAATTGGAAAAGTTTTCGATACTCTTTAAAATGCTTATGATTTCTACAATCACTATGCGTTTTTACATGGATTTGAATTATGTATTCATACAGCTTATAAAAATAATACAAAAAATGAGCATTATCGAATAATGTATGCATGCAACAAAGAAGTTTTTAAAATTTGAAGTGTAAATTTTCGTAGGAGACGTTAAGAAACGTCGAAGAGATTTAAGGACCGGATGTAGCGCATGTCTTCGGCGTTCAAAAAGAAAGATGGGAAATGGTTTGTGGATGTGTTCAATGATTCAAAAAATCATGAGCTTACTGTTTCTCCAACCAAAGTACCGAAACACCGGTCTCATGGGAAGTTTCATCACTCATTGGTTTGCAAATCTCTAATGCCGGAACTAGGTCAATCCGGGTTGAAACCTTGTCAAATCAAGAACGTCATAAATACCATGAAAAGTCCACATAAAAATAATGTTACATCCAAACAATGTTATGACGTCTTAGCCGACCAACGAAAATAATACAAAGGTAAGGAGTTTTACGGGCTTATTAAACATTTCCAGGATAAATTACTAGAAGATCGTAACCTTTATTTAGAATATTGTAACCTTTATTTGTTGTGGGGAACTATTTGATGATGGGTCTCCACGAAATATTTTCTGGAGAATCGTGTGACATCCCAACCTAAGGCGGAAATTTCGGGGCGTGAGCTCATTGCTACAGCTCTCAATGTACAATATATTTAAATGACAATATCTATTAATTAAATTCCATTATCAAATAAATCAAATACAAACAAGTACATAATTCATACAACAATACAAATTTTATATTTCTTGATTAAAATATTCTTCTAACTAAATTCTTCACTAAGTCTTCACCAACACTGCATTAAATTTCTACGATAACCTGCATATGCGTATAAAATAAAATATTTGTCAACAACACATGTTGAGTGAGTAAAACACTAGTTTAAGACACAACAATAATAATAGTAAATAAAGAAAGATGCAAACAGTTCCTGTAAGAATAAACAGTTAAGCCATATCACAAAAACAATTAATCAACTATAAAGCAAGCAAACCATAAAGAAAGGGCTTAACCAATCCATATAAATGGACATTGGTTACCAAGAAAGGACTAAACCGTTGCCATAAGAATGGACATCGGTTGCTGAAGTAAGCAAACAACGTTCAAATAAAGCAAGTAAGCAAATAGCAAGTTAAGCATAAACTGATAAACACACAAGGATTAACAATTGCGGTTTTGAATACTAGATAATAGATAAATATATAAGATACGCATATGTCCCCAAAAAGGTTTAAAAATAAGTAAAAAAGGGGAGTGATTACTCACCTAAGCAATGAAGCAAGAGATAATGACTCGTTACGGAAAGTGGTAGATCAAGCTCTTCGGGAATTACCGACGAGAATTCCTAATAAAGAATAGTTGCGGAAAAGAATATAAATGAATGACTAGATAGGGTTTTGGAAATTTTAATGATCAAGTATACTATTATGGAATTTAAATATTACTTAAGCTTACTATCAATTTTATAATATATAGCATATCCTTATTAACATTATAATTATAAACAAAATACTTAAATAAATAAATATTCATAAATTTCAATAGAATTATAAAGAGATTTGCTTTAAATGAGTATTTTAAACATTTTATGTATTTATGTGTATTTTTTATTGTTAATAAAGATTTCTTTTAATTAAATATCGTAAATAATAGGTAATAACTAATAAATAATAATACTTATATAAAATAAAATCTTTTTATAAAACATTTGAATTTTTACTATATGTTAATATATTAACTAACAAGATATTCTAAATATATATATTAAAACTCTTTTTAAATATTAAAACCTTTATAATTATTTTAATAATCTATTACATATATTTATATATATACTATATACACATATATATAGTGTGTAACCAAAGTTTGGAAAAATGATCAATTCGTATATCGTTTTAATAGAATAACATTTATTAAATATTCAAAATTAACAATATTAATTTAATAAAACCTTTTAGATCTACAAAGCACTTAAAACAAAAATAAAGCCAAAACTGCCATGGCCTGGATTCGAACCCGCGCCAATGGCCGAATCAAAGAATTAGAAGACATGCACCCAGCCAACTGAGCTGGGTGTACCAGTTGGTTACAGACCAGAACAAAACATTATAAATAGCAGACCAGACAAACTATTATGAGCATAAACCCTAGATTTATCAATTCATTAATCTCATGATATTGGGTTAAATTAATCATGGGGTTATTGATCTACACCACTAGACGAACATACTTATGTATTTAATTACCTCTAACAACAAATATTGACAGGTTAATTGTCGATATACGGATGGCTTGACGTTAATATGAACTGATCTCTACAGGCTGCGGTGATAAAATTGGATGTAGGTCTTCAGATTGCGACGAGTATTAGGGCTTGCATACGAGTTTAATTGGGTTAAAATGATTGTTATAGAGTATAATAATAAACGAGTTATAGGCCGTTCGAATATTATGTTAATACGCATCATGTAGGATCTTGTTCCCTAATTAAGTTGTCGGTGGAGTTCGTATAAGGCATTACCAAGATTTGCACAAATTAATTTCGTTATTAGGACGAGAATTAAGCTTCAAGCAAGCTAAACGGGTTGCGGGTATGCGGGTTTGGATCCAGATTGCGGTTTGGGTTAATGGGTTGGATTTATTAAATGGGTTATAATACTTATAATTTTCCATTTAGACCCTAGGGTTTGGAGATGGAAACAAATAAGGGTAAAAGTTTAAGTTTGGGTGACTTTTGCCAAAGTAGGAAAGTTATAATATATTTTATATAAATAATTAAGAATAATATTATATAATAGAAATATATTAACTAGATAAACGCGATAATATTTCCCGAAGCATTGAAATGGGTCTGGTATTTAACGAAAATATTGATTTCGAAAAGTCTGAGTTGTTACAAATCGTATATAAACTTTTAGGGATCTTGATGTGTTTGATGTCACATACATGACCAACAAATTTAAGATGCCATTTGACCCATTTGTCGAGGTGAATCATCATGGCTAGACTATACTTTTTGGTGGTGCACTATTGGAAAATGAGAAACAATAAACTTTTGAATGTTTATTTTAAAATTTCTTAAAGTGCATGCTTGATAAGTATCCATTGGCGATAATGGCGATAATTACTGATAATGATAAAGCTATTTGCAATGCAATCAAAACAGTTTTTTCCAAAAACTCGACGTCGCTATAGTTCATGGCATATTAAAAAACATTAGCTTGAACATCTTCGGTCTCTTACATTTCAATATAGTGACTTTGAAGAGTTACACAATCAATGGAAAAAAAGTAATACGATTAAAGATTTTGAAACTCGTTGGAAATATTTGTGTGGTATATACAACTTTCAAAGTGGCATTTGGATAACGGAGATGTATAACCAACGTAAATATTGGGCTAAAGTCTTCTTGAAAAATTGTTTTTTTGCTTGTATGACATCAAGTGGAAGAAGCGAGAGAATTCATGCTTCTTTTGATGAATATTTAAAATCAAATACCATGTTGAATGAGTTTGTAGTACAATATGATAAAGTTGTTAAGGCTCGAAGGGATGCTAAAGAAGATGAAGACTTTAGGTGCATGAATTCTCAGGCAAACATTTCTTCTATTAATCCGAGAGAAGCAAAAGCAGGTTCACGTTACACTAAACAACTCTTTAAAGTATCCATGAAGGAATGGACTGAAGCTACCTTCAATTTAATTCATGATACAATAAGCAAGAGTTTAGAAGAAATTTGTCACAACCCAGACCATGGCCTAGGCGTATGACAGATATGTTGGTACCAAGATTGTAAATAAATCAGAGTTACGTTTAATAGCGGAAAACTTTATAACTTGTGGATCTAAAGTGTAATATTTACATTACAAAAGACAGGATTATAAAATACCCGTTTTAAGTTATAACAAAAGTATTAATTGTTCTTAATTACAAACCACCATTTTAATATTTTAAGTTTATACAAAATAGATACGATCCATCGGATATCTTTGCACTTCGACACTCCAAGTGCTAACCTTGGTCACCTGCAAAATGTAAGAAAATACGTCAGCAACAAATGCTAGTGAATATGCTGACGCAAAAATTATTTTCTTTATTTAATTACCCCTCAAGACTACGTAGGCCTCGACCCAACGTGGCTTAGGAATAATCAAGTTAAAACCATACAATTTAGAAACTCAAGTCTCTATACTCGCAGCGTTCGACTAGTTGAGTGCCTATACGTATACACAAGGTCATACTCCACGCAGGCGAGCGTAATTGTGACCAGGTGTGGTGTGCCCACCACATATGAAAGGATCCAGATAAACGTACACTATAGCTTGAGGCCAATATTTATACCCTTGTTTATAAATGTTTTAGAGACACTTAGTCTCATGTATAGTTTTTCATATAACACGTTTGACTCGTTTGAAAATAAGTTTGTAAAAGTGGGGCGTATTCAGCTTTTGATTTGAATCGGCTTCAAACACCGTCCGAGGGTCTTTCCTGTTGCTATCTCGCACCTATAGTACGAGTATAACCAATTGTTAGTCGGATGTACAATCCGGCTTAAGACCTTTAGTCTTATTTTATAAACTTTACCTCGATGAACCTTTAGTTCAAAATCTCTTTTACTTTAAAACTTTTAGTTAAAAAGTAATTTATAAACCTTTAGCTTATTTATAAAACCTTACGTTTCTTCTTCTTTAAGAAACGTATTCTTTTCTTTTCTTTACTATTTAAGAATAGTTATTATTACTTAAATAATATTTTCATAATAAAGAATATATACTTACACACATATATATTAATCAATAATCATAATTTTATCTTTTATTCTTTTCTTTGTTATGTTTTGTTTGCTTTTATCGAGGTATCGAGTATAACCTCGACTTAAGGTTTAAGCCTTTATAATATTTTATTATTATTTTATTCGGGAATTATGCATACCTTTTTTTGGCTTATAAACCCTAACGACTTGAGCAGCACTCCAACGCCGCTTCACTTTCTTGATCAACACCTTTCTTGGCACGCCAACGATAACCCTAATCTTTCACCACTTTAAGGTACACCTTTCGGGAGTAATCACCATCTTGATGTCGAGATATACAAACTCCTTCTTGGTCGAGGAAACGTTGGCACAAAAAACGCTGAATCGGGACACGCTTATCGATGAATTTTGACATGAACTTCGAGGTGGATCGAGGATATGGTTGGTATAACTTAGAGAGATGTTAGAGAGAAGTGAGAGAGCAGATTTTGGTGTGTGGAAAGTATGAACCCATGGCCTTCTATTTATAGGCAAAATCTGGAGCCCGTCGCGACACGTCGCAGGCGTTGTGCCACGTGTGGACACGTGGCGGACGTTTTGCCACGTGGCGACACACTGTTCCACCGTCTGCCACGTGGCACACATGTCACACTGTGTCAGACCACGTCATCATGATACGCGATGACGTTGGTTCAACAACGATCGCGTATCGCTGTTGACTCTTCCAGAAGCTTTTGACCAAGCCCTTCGCGCTACGCGATGGGCTTGTCCTTTTGTCCCATCGCGTATCGCGAGAGGACAAGAAAACATAATTTTATTTTTAAACCTTTAGGTTTGGATATTGGCATATATGGTCCCTTGACTTTTGAAGTTTGACATTTTTAACTTGAAATTTACGTGATGTTACATCCTCCCCACCTTGAAATAAATCTTGTTCTCGAGATTGGTTTACAAGAATAAGTGGGGGTATTTCGTTCTCATTTCCAATTCGAGTTCCCGTGTATACTCGGGCCCTCTTCGTGAGTCCCATTTAACTTTCACAATTTTTAATATTCGTCTTTTTAATTTCTTTAATTTCGAATCTTCTATTTGAATTGGTTTTTCAACAAATTTTAAGTTTTTATTAATTTCAACATCTTTTAACGGCATCGAAAGAGATTCGTCGGTCAAGCATTTTCGCAGATTTGAAACATGGAATACATCGTGTATCCCTTGCATTTCCTCGGCCAATTCGTTCAAGTACCTCTAAGGGTCCAACGAATCGAGCACTTAGCTTTCCTTTCTTACCGGAGCGAACAACGCCTCTCCAAGGAGAGACTTTCAAAAGAACTTTGTCATCAACATTAAATTCCAACGGCTTGTGAAGGACATCGGCTTAACTCTTTTGGCGATCACGTGCCGTCATAAGTCGTTCTCGGATTTGAAGAATTTTTTCAGTGGTTTTTTGGACTACTTCGAGTCCAGATAATTGATTGTCTCCGGTTTCAGACCAACACACGGGCGTTCAACATTTTTGACCATATAACGCCTCAAATGGTGCGGCTTGAATACTTGTGTGATAGCTATTATTATACGAGAATTCCATTAGGGTTAAGTGGTCATCCCAACTTCCACCTAAGTCAATCACACAAGCCCGAAGCATGTCTTCCAATGTTTGAATTGTCCTTTCGCTTTGCCCATCAGTTTGTGGATGATAGGCGGTTCTAAGGTTTAGCTTTGTGCCTAACGCTAGTTGGAGGCTTTCCAGAAATGAGACGTGAAACGACTGTCTCGATCAGAAATTATAGACAGCGGTACTCCATGCAAAGCAACGATGTTGTTCACATAAATATGCGCTAGTTTATCCATTGAATACGACTCATTGATAGGTATGAAGTGTGGGGACTTTGTTAGCGGTCCACAATTACCCATATAGAATTATGTTGACGAGTCGTCTTTGGGAGTTTGGTTATGAAATCCATGGTTATTAACTCCCACTTCCATACGGGAAGTTCGGGGAGCAATCCCGAAGGCTTTTGGTGTTCAGCCTTGACTTTCAAACAAGCTAAACATTTCGCCACATGTGAAGCGATATCTCTTTTCATCCCATTCCACCAGTAGTTTGGTTTAAGATTTTGGTACATTTTGTTACTACCGGGGTACATCATGTATTTGGACTTATGAGCTTCGTTCAAAATTTCTCACGCAAGTCCCCAACGATTGGTACCCATATCCTATTTTCGAGTCTAAGGATACCATCGTCACTTTTGACTAGCGAGTCAATGGTGCCGTTACGTTTTCATTGGAGATTTGGTTTTCATAGATCGCTTGAGTTTTGGTAGATTTGATTTGATCGAGTAAATCGATTTGAAGTTCTAGACGCAACGCTCGGACTCTTTTGGGTTTCTCATGTTCCTTGCGACTTAAAGCATCAGCTACGACGTTGTCTTTGCCTTCATGATAAACAATCTCACAGTCGTAGTCGTTGAGAGTTTCCATCCAGCGTCGTTGGCGCATATTAAGCTCTTTTTAATAGAAGATATGTTTTAAGCTTTTATGATCAGTGTACACGGTAAATCTTACTCCATAGAGATAGTGCCTCCATATCTTAAGTGCAAAGATTAAGGCGCCTAACTCTAGATCGTGAGTTGTGTAGTTCTTTTCGTGTACTTTGAGTTGACGAGAGGCATATGTTTTAAGCTCTAGATCGTGATCGTGTTCTTTTCGTGTTCTTTTCTTGCGTTGCATTAGTACACATCCCAAACCGGAATGGGACACGTCACTAAAAACAATAAAATCCTCAGTACCTTCTGGCAAGGCCAGTATAGGTGCTTGGGTGAGTTTTTGTTTAAGAATATTGAACGCCTCTTGTTGTTTCGCTCCCCATTCATACTTGATATTTTTGCGAGTCAAAGAAGTTAGGGGAACACCAATTCGGGAAAAGTTTTCAATGAACCTACGGTAATAGCCGGCCAAACCTAAGAAACTTCTGATCTCGGTTGGCGATTTTGGGATCTCCCACTTAGAGATAGCTTCAATCTTAGCGGGATCGACTTAAATAACGTTGACGTTGATGATGTGACCAAGAAATTGTACTTCGTGTAACTAGAACTCACATTTTGAGAATTTAGCATACAAATTCTCGGTTCTAAGAATTTCAAGCAAAGTTCGGAGATGGTTTTCATGAACATCCTTAGACTTAGAATAAATTAATATGTCGTCAATGAATACAATCACAAATTTATCCAAGTAAGGCTTGCAGATACAATTCATCATGTCCATGAACACGGTTGGCGCATTAGTAAGTCCGAATGGCATAACGGTGAACTCATAATGGCCTTACCTTGTTTGAAAAGCGGTTTTCGGGATATCCTCGGATTGGACTTTGAGTTGATGATAGGCGAAACGAAGATCGATTTTGGAAAAGAAACTAGCACCTTGAAGTTGGTCAAAAAGATCATCGATTCGAGGGAGTGGATAACGGTTTTTGATTGTGACTTTGTTTAACGCACGATAGTCGATACACATACGCATAGATCCATCCTTATTCTTGACGAATAGAATCGGCGATCCCCATGGTGATGAACTCAGTTGAATGAAGCCTTTCTCAAGAAGCTCATCGAGTTGTTTCTTTAGTTCCTTCATCTCATTTGGAGCAAGACGGTATGGTGCTTTCGTGATCGGAGCAGTACCAGGAATAAGATCGATCCTAAACTCTACTTCACGATCGGGAGGGATTCCGAGAAGTTCTTCATGAAAGACATCAGAAAAGGCGGAGACTACAGGTACGTCCTTTTTCTCCTTAGGCTTTGATTCTTCAGTGACGTAGGCCATGAATGCTAAGAATCCTTGATTTAAACATTTGTTAGCCCTAATCATGGAAATTATGGTAACTTGGCCAGCGTCTCTGTCCCATTCAATTCGAATGGTTCGTTTATCGGGGGCTTGAAGTTCAATAGTTTTGCTATTGCAGATGATACGAGCATGGTTTTTGGATAACCAATCCATACCAAGTACAAATCAAAACTAGCAAGTGCCATTGGTAAGAGTTGGATAGGCAGAATATAACCATCTAGATAAATTTTTCTGTTTTCAAGGGCTTCAGAGATTTTAACGATTTCGCCACTATCAGTCTCGACGCTTAGAGTTTTATTTAACTTCGTTCAAGGTTAGTTTAATAGACTAAAAAAGTTATAATCTATAAAACTTAAATTGGCACCAGAATCAAACAAAACTCTAGCATAGGTGTCGTTGACTAGAAACGTACCAGTAATGGTTTCCGGCATGTCAGCGGCCTTTTTCGTGTCGAGTACGAAGACTCTTGCATTTCCCTTCTTGTTATGGCCACTTCCACCCGTACCACTAGTCGTGGGTTTTTTCTTTGGGCACTCGAAACTCAGATGTCCCATCTCCTTGCAATTTTAGCACATTATCTTCTTCTTCCAACAGTTAGCAGCAGCATGGCCCGGTTTTTGGCATGATTCACACACGGTTGTTGAGGCATGTCGGCATTTCCCTCGGCGGCGTTTTCGACATATCTTGCAGAATGGAGCGTTTGAGTTGAACCCAGATCGACTATGATTTGCGCCTTTGCCTTTGTAGTTGGCGCCTCCACTTGTTCTTCCTTGAGTGGTTGTTGTTGTTATGTTCTTGTCTTCTTCCTTGTTGCGGATCATTCCGCCCATCAAGTAACCAGCTAACTCCATCGTGGAGTCGGCAAATTGAGGTAAATGAAACCTCACCATATTGCGGATTTCCGGCGGTAGTCCCCAAATATAGCGTGTAACTTTGCTGGATTCAGGATTAACCAGCTGGGGAACCAAACGACAATATTCATGAAACTTGGTGTTGTATTCTCTAAGATTTGTCCCCACGACCTTGTGACTAAGAAACTTAGTTTGGATTTGGTCGGTTTCATGCATGCGACAAAACTTTGCCATTATCATCGCCTTGAATTCATCCCAAGAAAGATCGCATAAAACTTGACGTCCCTTACATAGAATCAGTGTGTTCCACCACTCCAACACTTCACCTCTAAACATTTGCGCGGAGTATTGCACCATTTCTTGTAGCGAACACTTGTTTATTATGACAATCGTCTCCATTTCCTCAAGCCATCTAAAAGGTGCGATAGCTCCTTTATCTCCATAGAATTCCTTTGGGCCGAAATACTTGAAATCTTTAAAAGAACAACCTCCAATATTCAGTTTCTTGAATTCTTGGCGAATTCCGCCATCAGCATTCGATTCATGGACACTTTCTTCGATATGAGAGGGTTTTGGACGAGACTTAATGGACTTATGGGAAGGATTAACAGATTGAGAATGTTTCGATTGAGATCTAGCCATAGATTCTTCTCTAACTGCATCCTTTATCATCTTTTGTATTTCACTCATATATTTTTCGGAAATTGGTTCATCTCGTTTATTCACGGGGTCTTTCCCCTTTTATTTTCTTATTTCTTTTTCTTTTCGAGCATTCTCTACGTTGTTATTTTGTTCAGACATTATCTTTTTCTTTTCAATTATGTCTTTTATATCTGAAATTTTAACAAACTTGTTGGTTCCCGTATCAACAATCAATAACAATAAACAGATCTCAGATCTGTATATAAGATTAATACGAGTAAGGATCTAGCTCATAATTAACCTTGATTAAGTGTTGTATATATGTGTAGATATTATCAATAAGTTATCAATAATGTTAGTATAATATTAGGTGAAGCTTGAGAGAGATCTGGACAGCAAAGCCTTTCAAAACTTTTTCTCTCAAAAACTTAAATTAAAGTGAACAGTAGTTCACTATATATAGAAGGCGACCTGGTTCGCTAACATCCCCTAGCGAACCAGCTTCCTCTTCGTTACATAATTTAACATAACGAACCGCCCCCTGATTCGTTAACATCCCCTAACGAATCAGGAGGGAATACATTATAATGTCTTAGTTCGCTAACATTCCTAGCGAACTAGACTTAACTTTAACGAACTAGTTAAATATAAACATTAAATATTACATTAATTGATAAATAAACATTAACGATAAATACAAAGACTAAAGACGCAAAACCGTGCACTAACAGACACCCCCTCGTCTTGAGCTCTTTGTCTTTAACTTATTTGAAGCGCTTGGACTGCCAGTCTCTGCAACTATGAATTCCATGTTCGTGACACACACGAACAACTCGTTGGAATTGCATAGCCAGGTCGTAATCTTCTTGGCGTTCAAACAAAATCTGTTTCCTGTGTAGCACGTCGTTGTCAGTCTCTGATAAATTAACCAACCACATCGGGTCGATTATCTTGATGAGCTCGGTCGGCAGTCCTCGACCACGAACAATAACGGCCTCGCCAGTACGATTGTCATAGTACCAACGGTGGAAATACAGATAAATATCTTGAGGCATTGTCTTCACAGGAACCTTTTTCATTGTCTTTGGCGACTTCACTTTCAAGAAAAGTTTCTTCCAACTGGTCCTTGGATCAATCTCGTCAATGCGCTTACGTCTTGGGACCTGGGGCTTGAAGAATTTGAAGCCATGATTGACCTCGAACAGTAAGT
The DNA here is from genome assembly GCF_021521415.1 of Bidens hawaiensis. Lineage (NCBI taxonomy): Eukaryota > Viridiplantae > Streptophyta > Magnoliopsida > Asterales > Asteraceae > Bidens > Bidens hawaiensis. The sequence continues at coordinate 21,909 of NW_027497760.1, read as the reverse complement.
GTTGATGAAACCACTCAGCCGTTCGGTGATTCCCACGATTGATAAATGGACGTCTCGCGAGGGTACGTACATCCCAACGCGGTAGAGTTAAAACATCCATTATCCTCTCGTAATACTGGACACCCTTTTCCTACTTGACTATACATACTTTAAGGTCTGAATCATAGAGCCAGGAGACAATATCACCATGTACCTTAGAAACAGTCTTGAAGGTAGTCATCTGATTCGCCTCAATCCAAGCAGCGGTATCTTTTCTTTCTTGATCTACATACCGATAAGCACTGATAATCTTACCCACTTTCTGACGTTTGAACCATCTTTCTATGCCATCATCAGTAACTTCTTTGAGTGAAGGAACTGTTCGCTGTACAACCTTCTCTAGTTCATCCTCAGTCTCTTTAATTACATCTTCGTGAAATACCGGAGCACCTTGATCAACGTTTGCGTGTTGATACAAGTCCGGGTACTCTTCAGCTGTCACATCCTCCATCTCAAACTCCTCGTTCTCATAAATAAAATTCATATCCATAAATAACGGATCAACTTCCATTTCTTCCTCATTGATCACTTCGACATCGGGCTCCGTCTCTAAAGCTGTCAACTGATCGTCATTCAGCCCCAAGCAGAATCGCAATCTGCTCCCGTGTCAAAGATCTAACAGTAAACTCACCGACCTCTATCTCATCTCTGTTCACCACACTTCTAACCACCCCTGATCCATCAATAAATATCACCGTGTTAGCCTCAATCATTTCAATTGGCTTGGCAGCTATTGGATCTTGATAAATAATTATCTGCTTGTTCGAATCATCAGCGCCACTAACACCTGCACCAGAGGATGAACCATGCGATTGTTTAGGCTCACCTCCTGCATCAGATTCGTTAGGATCATCATCGTCATTTTTGAGTTTCTTGAGGGCATCTTCTTTACAAGTTAATTATAAAATCAACTCTTCTTGTTCTTTTAATTTCACCCCCTGAGACTCAACAATCGTACGCAACGATTTAGTCTCCTTCTGACAGAAAGAAATATAACTCATCATTCGTCGTTGATTCTCCATGAGTCGTTCTTGAGTTTGTCGGTCAGCTGCCATTTGATTTTCATATAGATGTAACAGATTTAGCAGCATTTCAGTTTGACGACCTGGTGGCAAATTGTATATAGATGGATGAACAGGTTTCTTAAAAAATGAATAAAGAAGGCGAACAGTGGAAGACTGTTCGTTTTCTTGTCTTATATAACAGTGCACAAAACCCTAGGTACACTTGTACGAATCAGACGATTCGTTTAACTTAAGGTTAGCGAATTAGCCCATTCGCTAACTCAATTCGTTACCTTATGTAGGCAAATCGCTACTTGATTCGTTAAATTAAAGGTAGCGAATCAAGACATGATTCATGTCATGATTCGTTAAATTTAAAAGGTAGCGAATCAAGACATGATTCGTGTCATGATTCGTTAAATATGCATAACGAATGGATGATTCGTTACAGAGTGCGGAAGCGAATTAGGTTAGCGAACCAGAAGCTAGTTCGCTATGAATCACTTAGTTCGTTATCCATAAATAACGAATTGGATTTTAACGAAATAAACTCTTTTATTTAATTTTTAAATTAAATAATTAAATGAATAAATTAATGAATTAATTAAAGAATTAAATAAATGAATAAATTAGGTTATCGAGAAACCCTTTTATCCCGACAACCAACTACGTTAAGAATGTTTCAGATTTCCGAAACATAACTTAAAATTATTTATGTATTTTGTACAAAGAATACGAAAATATTTTTGGTATTTTGTAAGAAATTAAAGAATGTATTTTCAAAAGAAAATAGACAATATTTTTGTATTTTTCAATGATTTTATCAAAAACAGTACATATTTTTGTATTTTTAATGAGTTTGAGCAGAGAATCATATTGACCAAATTGCCCTTCGTCACAGTTTTATATTTCAGCGATATTATGACTGACGATAAGTCGGTCATTGGTATTGTTGTCTACATAAATCTAATAACACACATTCAAGTATTTTTGTGATATGATTAAATAGTTCAATTAAAGCACAGAATATCAAAAATTATCAGCCTCTAATCACGGTTCAAGCTTAATTTGATTTTTGCCAAATCACCCCAACTTGACTTAAACCATTATATTGTTGATCAAGATACCAATTGTAGAAATTTTGAGCAATGCATCAAGTTTCCTTTACTGTGAGTGAATATGCAGGAGTCCATCTGTCGGCTTACATACATTGTATCCCCTGGGGTCCGTTTCTTAATGGTATTAAGACGCGCACAAGGGAGGAACAGTTGTATGACTAACAGCGGATTTTGATCAAGTCAGTAATTTAAATTGTACGAAATACAGCGGTGATCAAGTTTAATGACTTTGGGTTTGCTCTAGAAGGCGAGTGAAATATTCATGCTTATGAATACCCAGATGGTTAAGCCGCATAAAGACTCACAGTGTCTAGAATCTTAACGCTTGTTATTTGCTTTATTTGATTTTTGAGTGATCAACAAATATAAGGCTTGAGTATGACTGGTTATTACATTTCTGCCATCCTCACCGAGACTTTTGCTAAAGACTAACACCCCTTTCAATTTGGCGTTTCTTTATGTTTATATCACATACTTTACTCTACTGGGTTGTTTTAAGACCTACCAATGCACTAATGCAATTAAGCACACAGTCTTTTAAACTTACTTTTTGCTGAATTTGGGGTCAAGATAGTCAATGTACTATCATGTTCTCTTTTTGCTTCAAAAACTCAAAATTTTGAGGAGCATAAAATAAAGAAAAGATAAATGTAATCGCCCCAGTTAACTTAAGTTAATAAATAAATGGCTAACCATCAATTAACGAGTGAATCATAGGACCAAGACATGCAAGCATGCTTCATAAACTTAAATAACCGACGTAATTTTCAGCGAGAAAATAATCTAAAAACGTCTGCAAAACTCTTTTTGGTTTTTCTCTGTACAAACTTTAAAAACACAATATTTTTGTCTTTTTCAATTTTCTTATAAACAAAATAAACTTCACAATCTTTTTGGATTTTCGGATTTTTCTGTACAAAACATAAATCACATTCTTTTTGGTTTTTCAAAAAAAAAATTTTTAAATGTTTTTGGTTTTTATCTATACAAACGAAAACACACTCTTTTTGTATTTTCTAGATTTTCACTCCCTAAAACCAAAATAAATTTTAAAAGAAAGATATGACAGAAAATAAAGATAGTCATCCTTGTTTAAGGAAATCAGCGAGGGTCTTCAATCCATTTAAACCAAGCAAAAAATTAAAACGTGTTTTATCAAACGCTTTGGTAAATAGATCGGCTATTTGAAAATCTGTGTGCACTTTCTCAAGATCGATTAATTTCTTTTCATAGCAATCCCGTATAAAATGATATCGAATTTCGATATGTTTTGTTTTAGAATGTTGTACGGGATTCTTGGTGATACTAATAGCAGCAGAATTATCAATCAAGATGGGAGTAGTAAGAAACTTCAAACCGTAGTCGCGAAGATGTTGTTGTATCCACAAAACCTGGGAACAGCAACTCGAGGCTGCAACATATTCAGCTTCGGCGGTTGAAGTGGAGACAGTTGCTGCTTCTTACACTGCCAGGAAACAAGCCGGTCTCCTAAAAATTGACATCCTGCAGTCGTTGATTTGAAATTGATCTTGCATCCTCCATAGTCTGAGTCTGAGTAGGCGGTAAGATCGAAAGTCTTATCTTTGGGGTACCACAACCCGATGTCTGGATTTCCCCGTAGATATTGCAAAATACGCTTGACCGCTGCCAGGTGAGTCACTCGGGGACTAGCTTGGTACCTAGCACAAAGACAAACAGCAAACATAATATCAGGGCGAGAAGCCGTTAAATACATTAAAGAACCAATCATGGCACGAAATAGGGTAGAATCAACGGAATCCTCCAAATCATCCGGTGATAAATTGTGCCCTACTGGAAGAGGAGTAGAAGGGATTTTTCCGGCAGAAATCTTGAATCGGCTCAAGACGTCATTCACATACTTAGTCTGGTGAATAAAAATTTCGTGAGTCAGACTAGTGAACCTGCAACCCTAAAAGAAATTCATCTCTCCCATCGAGCTCATCTCGAACTTTGTTTGCATGGACTTCTCGAACTCCTTACACAATGTTTCGTTTGTAGAACCAAAAATAATATCGTCAACATAAATCTGGACTAGAAGAAGATCGTCACCAATAGTTTTATGAAATAAAGTGCAGTCAACAGTTCCTCGTTTGGAGCCATTATCTATCAGATGGTCGGCGAGCGTGCCATACCAAGCTCTCGGGGCTTGATGTAGACCATACAGGGCCTTGTTTAATCGGTAAACATGGTCTGGATAATCAGGATCTTCAAAACCAGGTGGTTGTTGAACAAACACTTCCTCGTGTAATTCACCATTGAGAAAAGAACTTTTAACATCCATTTGATAGACCTTGTTATTCTTATGAGCTGCATAAGCCAGGAAGATTCGAATTGACTCTAATCTTGCAACTGGAGCATATACCTCTGTGTAATCAATACCCTTTTGCTGATGAAAACCCTGAACCACTAGACGTGCTTTGTTTCTGACAATCACCCCTCGATCGTCCTTCTTACACTTAAATACCCACTTAGTCGGAATGGCTTTCTTAACTCTAGCAGGTTTGTCTATTAAATCCCAAACACCCAATCGTGCAAACTGCTGTAATTCCTCTTGCATAGCTTCTACCCATGAAGGATCTTCAAGTGCCTTACGAGATGTAGTTGGCTCAACTTGAGATAGAAAGAAATTGAATTTAGCAACATTCACGATTCCCAAAGAATGTAAGTTAGTGTAAGCACACAATATGTTATTATCACTTGACGAAGCAACTTGATGACGTGTACGAACGCCCACATCAAGTTCTCCAATGATATTTTCCTGTGGATGATATCCATGAATCCGAAGAGTGGGATTCTCAGGAACAACAACATTATCAAATAAGTTAGTGTAATGTTCACCCAACTCGGGAGATGAAACATTATCACTGTCAAGATCAATAACTTGAACTTCAGCTTGATCATTATCAGAAGAAGTAGAAACAATATCAATAGCAACTGGAGAGACAACTTGGGGTTCTTCAGTTGAATCATCTGGTTGAACTTCAACTGCATTAGAACTTGAAGATCTTGGAAAGTTCAAATGATCTTCAAAATATGCTCGAACCAGATCTTCATCGATGTGTTCAGTCGAAGGAGTAAAAGAATTAAATAAACTATAGTAGTCAAACATCCAGTCTGGACCTTTCCCTTGAGGAGGAGTTGTGTACTTTTGACAGTCCACATGGTACCATTCTTCAACACAACCAGATGTGAAATTAAAAACCCTTTTCTTTGGAGATGCATATCCCAAGAAATACCCTTCGATAGCTTTTTCTTCAAATTTACCCGAATCCTTCTTCAACATTGTACACGGACACCCAAATGGTTCCAGGTACTTTAAATTAGGTTTTCTATTATTTAAGATCTCGTAGCTTGTCTTCTTGAGTCGTTTCACTGTTAGAACTCGATTAAGCGTATAACAAGCTGTATTCACTGCCTCATTCCAAAATTGAACAGGAAGCTTTGAATCAGCGAGCATTGTACGTGCAGCTTGAATCAGAGTTCTATTTTTCCTTTCAGCAACACCATTTTGTTGAGGTACATAAGGTGCACTATATTCTCGGTGAATCCCCTTTTGAATACAAAAGAAATCCAATATAGTGTTTTTGAATTCAGTACCATTATCACTTCGGATTCTCCTCACCTTTTGTTTATACAGTGATTCGATCTTAGTAATAAGGTTTTGTACCAAAACTGGTGTTTGATCTTTTGAACTCATAAATAACACCCATGAATATCTTGAATAATCATCTGTCACTACAAGACAATACCAGTCTCCAGAAATACTCGCACGATTCACTGGACCAAACAAATCCATATGAAGTCGTTCAAGAGGAGTATCAATGGAATTCAATAACTTAGAGGGATGTGTCATCTTCTTCTGCTTGCCCTTAATGCATGCAACGCAGTGACCAGATAACTTAAAATTCTTTAACGAGACACCCTCAACTAAGTCATTTGCCATTAAATAATTCATCTTTCTGACATGTATGTGACCCATTCTACGATGCCATAGAATCGAGTCTTTCTCAGTTTCTTTAGAGACAAAACATGTTTCGATCGATGTTGATATCTTAGAATTAATATTTAAGACATAAATATCATTTGATCGTGGTGATCGCATGACAACCATGTCCTCGGGAATAACATAACCCGGTTTCAAGATAAGACACACTTTGTCAGTAAATATCGTAGTGTACTTTTTATCACAAATCTGCGATACACTCAATAAGTTATGATTAACTTTGTCGCAATAATTCACTTTCTCAAACGTAATGTGACCATTTGAAACTTCACCCTCGTGTGTGATCATGCCCCAGAATTCCCAGCAAACGCTACATAACCTCCTTGAATATTTCTTACGTTAGTTAATAGATTGAGATTCCCAGTGATATGACGAGAACATCCGCTATCCATGATCTAGTTTTCACCAGAAATGGTCTTGGATGAACCCTACACACAAACAAAAGTGATTAGTTCAAAAAGGTAGCCCAGGCCTAGGTCTTGGGCACCTTTTGGTTTTCTTTTTGATCAATAATTTTAACAGATTTCAACTGTTGTTCAGCCACTTGTGAATAAGTTACCGGCTTCCTAGACTTTCGTCTTAAGTAAGCTGCCTGAACAATGTTTGAATTCTTGTTTTGACATATAGGTTCAGTTGGAATGAATTTTGGTTTCATTTGACCATGTGTCTCATTGATATGAAAAACCTTCCGAGGATTCACATCAGAGAACAAAATATGAGTATCATCAGCATACGACACAGGTCGTTTCAGAATCTCCTTGACCACTGGAATTGGTTTAGATTTGTCCTTGATAAAAGGATTAAGATTCTGATAGTTCTGTTGACTACAATTTCTCACAACATGACCTTGTTGACCGCATAAAAAACAAGTTCGCATGTCTACATGATGATGTTTAGAAGTAATTGGAATAAATGATGCCGATGATTGATGATGACTCACATTTTTAGTCATGCTCTTAGCAAACTCATCAGATAAGTCAGATTTCTTCTTTAAATAAAAATCTAAATTAGAACAGTTCGAAAAGCTTTTTAGTGTATCTGTTCCAGTTGACTTCACAAAGTTAATCTTCTTAGCTTGTTTTAAAAATTGTTTTGCCTTAGTCAATGGATCATATTGAACTGAAGTTTTTGTTTGAGCATACACACGTTCAAGTTCTTGAATTTTTGAAGTTTCGTTGACAAAAACACTCTCAATTAGTTCAGGTTTAATGATACTGATTGGAATGTCTTTTTCATTGAACATTGTGTCCATTCCCTTTAACTTAAAAAATCTAGCCGAAGAAGACTTAGAACTCGGAGGATTAATAAAACGCATTAAGTCCTCGTCAGAAATCTTTGGTTTAACTGACTTCTTTGTCTTCACTGGTTTGGTTTTCACAGTTTCTTCCTTGTTCATTTGAGATTTGAATGAACCATACACAGCTTCCTCAAACTCTTGAGGTTCGCAAAGAATATGATTAGAACTAGGAATGTTCTTATTCTTGTGTATTATCTCAGGTTCAAACACATCTTCAATAATTATTTTATCAACATTTTCAACAAAGACCTTTTTACTTTCCACATGAGGTTTTTGAGGAGCAACTTGGGATTTGACAATTTCAGGTTTAACCAATTTAGGTTTTTCAGAAATCTCATATTCTTTTTGAATCAAATCCTCTTCTTTTCTTGCAAAAGGATTAATTTTATAATCATTATGAAAAGGTGGTGGAATTTCAACAAAACCAATACCTTTCTTAGAATCTTTTTGTTTTCCAGATACTTCAATAATTTCATTCAACAGAAAAGATGAATTCCTAAATTTTCCCAATTTATTCTTCAATTCAAGAACCTCATTCTCAAGCTCAGTTATCTTAGAACGATATTTCAAAATTTCCTGAAACTTTTGTTCATTAATGGTCATTTTCACAGATAACTCGGCTTTGAGATCGTGGTTACTTGTCGACAATGCTTCAATCTTTTCTCGAGATATCCTTTGAGATTCAAGGGATTGTCGATAAGTATCCTTAAGAGAAGCAATTTCTCTTATAAGATTATCATTTTGATTTTTCAATGCTTCTAACTTAGATTTGTTAGATTCACAGTCAACACATGATACTTTAACAAATGAAGTAGTAGACATAGAATTAATAACCTCATTGATCTTAGCCATGCAAGCAACTTTGAATCAGAAGGCTTGTTGCAAGAGTCGTCAGAATCAGATCCAGAATCATTATCGGAAGACATCTCACTACCAGTAGCACCTTGACAATCTTTATGTAACATAGCCAAATTTTCTTTACATCATTGCATAGTAACCATTGTGACCAATCAGTTCCATCTGCTAACATTGCTTGTGTTGTAGAAGAATATGGTTTCTTTTCAGCATCACTTCCTCGTGGTGTAGAAGCGTTTTGACTTTGACCACGAGGTCCAGTGTTTTCTTTCCTTGGCTTGTCACATTCCTTCGCGAAATGCCCAAATTCTTGACAATTATAACACTTTACTTTTAATTTGTCAAAACCCAACTTCTTGTTTAAAGCTGGAAGATCTTTTCCAGTTCTCTGCATGAATCTTTTAACTTTACGAACAATCATAGCCATGTTCCATTTCAAATCCATGATTTCTAGATCATCTGGATCTATCTGATCATAGTCCTCATCTGTTAAATCACTTGTGGCAATTTTACTACTCACTAAGTTTTCATATGAAGACATAAAAGTCGCCAGAAAAGCAAAGTTTTGCTTAGCTTCCTTCATATTAACACTAGGTGGTGTAGCAAATGGATTTGTATTAGTTGAACTTCCAGAACCACCCGAATTATCAGCAGAGTAGAAACAAACTTTTGGATCATTAAACATTGTTGATTCTTTTTCACTTGCCGCATGAGTAAGAAAAGCAGTGAGTGGAGAGATTGTTGAACTAAGAGGCATACTTCCACCATAAAAAGCTGGATCTTGATTTTCTTTGGAAGATTTTTGACACTTAAGATCATATTCTCTAGCTTCGATCTTTTGTAGAAATTCAAGTGCCGTCAAGTCTTCATTCAGAAAATAATCATTCTCTTTCAAAACCATTAGAAATGTTGAGTAGGAACTTGGAAGCACACTTTTAATAGTGTCAATTTTATCTCTTTCAGAAATTTCCATTTTCATCTTGTCCATTTCAGCAATTAAATGACTAAATCTTGTAGTCATCTCTTCAACTGTTTCTCCTTTCAATAAATTAAAGTTTCGAAACTGAAACTTGAGCATCACTTTCTTACTCTCAGCTGTGTTTCCCTTGCTTCTCATACGCAGATGTTGAAATAAAGACGCATATCTCTTGATACTACCAACTTGATGAAAGATATTTTCTGGTAATGCCATAGTCAAAGTAGAATATGCTTTTATCTCAATTTCTAAAGCTTTCTTCTCTTCTTGTGAGTATTGAGAAACAGCTTTAGGAGTATATCCAATAGTATCGTCACCAATCATTGGTGCAACATAAACTTCATCAAGACAATATAAGCAGTCAGGATGAACAGATCCCAAATGTGCACGAAACCGAGGTTCCCACTTGGCAAAGTCACTGAACTTCATCAATCTTGGACATTTAGAAAGTGAACCTATCTCGGTATCAAGTTGCAACATCTGTTGCATCAACATGTTTTGAGACGCTAATGCATACATACCAGCCATATTTGAAAATCGAATCAAATAATGAAATATCTTAACGAATTAGTGAACAGCTATAGCGAACTGTGAACAGTTGTAGCGAACTATGAATAGTTGTAGCGAACTGTGAACAGTTGTAGCGAATCAATCCTTAATAAAATTAAGACTGATCAGTAACGAAGTATCTTAACGAATGAGATGAGTGTTTTAACGAATCAAAAGTCAACTTAACGAATCACAAATAAGGTTAACGAATCACCCAAATGGCGAAACAGATAACGAATGTGATGAAGGTTTAACGAATCACAAGTCAACTTAACGAATTGACCAAACGAATTAACCAAGTCAACTTAACGAATTGACCAAACGAATTGACCAAGTCAACTTAACGAATTGACCAAACGAATTGACCAAGTCAACTTAACGAATTGACCAAACGAATTGACCAAGTCAACTTAATGAATTGACCAAACGAATTACACAGGATTAGTTTAGCGATTCAGATGATAATTAATAACGAATCGCCAAAATAAACTTAGCGAATCACTAACAAGTGCTTAGCGAATTAAGATAACGAATCAGCTACAGTTGATAGCGAATCAACACTATAGCGAATTATACTATAACGAATCAGGTTGTTACAACCGTTTGTAACAAACTCTGACACCTTATGCCACGTGGCAAAGGTTGTTATGACACAAATTCCAAGAAGAACACGTGTCACACGAATCAATTAATCTAGTTAACGAACTAGATAACACGAATCAATAACTTACACGAATTGGCTAACGAACAAGGTAGCGAAGTAACACTGTTGATAACGAATCACAGATAAACATATAGCGAATCACCAGGAAGAAGATAGCGAATTACGTTCATCTTCAAATCTTCAAACAAGTTTTCCAGAAATTTTGAAGATCAACCCAGAAACCCAACAATACCAAATCTGTAATACAACTTCGTTACTCAACCAAATTGCACAAATAACCAATCAAAATCCTCGTAATCAAATTCCGAATCCAATACGCATTATCTCGTAATCGATTAACACTTTAACCAAAACAAATTGACCAAAAACAAACCCCTGTTTCGGACAAAAACGAAATCAAAATCAAATCACTCAAATCCAAATCAAACCTCAATTCCTCTTAACCAAACCTCAACAATACCTTAATCAACATGAATTCAATCTAATTCGTCCATAATTCATCCAAATCAAATACAAATTGATTCAAAACCAAACAAAACCAAAAACTAACAAAAATGAAATAAATAGAACACCAAATCAAGTGTAAAACGAGCACCAACAGCTCTGATACCACTTGTTGGTTCCTGTATCAACAATCAATAACAATAAACAGATCTCAGATCTGTATATAAGATTAATACGAGTAAGAATCTAGCTCATAATTAACCTTGATTAAGTGTTGTATATATGTGTATATATTATCAATAAGTTATCAATAATGTTAGTATAATATTAGGTGAAGCTTGAGAAAGATCTAGACAGCAAAGCCTTTCAAAACTTTTTCTCTCAAAAACTTAAGTTAAAGTGAACAGTAGTTCACTATATATAGAAGGCGACCTGGTTCGCTAACATCCCCTAGCGAACCAGCTTCCCCTTCGTTACATAATTTAACATAACGAACCGCCCCCTAATTCGTTAACATCCCCTAACGAATCAGGAGGGAATACATTATAATGTCTTAGTTCGCTAACATTCCTAGCAAACTAGACTTAACTTTAACGAACTAGTTAAATATAAACATTAAATATTACATTAATTGATAAATAAACATTAACGCTAAATACAAAGACTCCAGACGCAAAACCGTGCACTAACAAAACTTTCCTTTATTAAACATATATTTTATTTCACATTCATATATATATCACGAAAGGATATATATATTTATTTTACAATACACACACACACATATATATATATCGTTTGATAGATATATATATATATATATATATATATATATATATATTGATTATCCTATTTTTATTTCAGAACGTCTCAACGTTCTCTATTACACATATAACACATAACACATATGATTACATTACACACACAAGTTCTCCATCACATTCTTCTCCATCATCTCGTCAATCTCTCATGAACTTCCTCACCACCTTGGTTAACTTGTTGCATCTCCGAAGAAGCGTCTCTCCTATCTTCTTCTTTTTTTCCCATTAACGGTCATCTTTTTCCTTAATTCATCTGACTCATGCAAAGTGCGGTCCAAGTGTTCCTCTTGTGACTGCGGGATTTCGTTGGGGTATCCATATCTGGGAGGTGGGTCGCGGTAACCCATTGTCACCATGTCATAATGATTCCTTGGTTCTGGATACGGGGATACGGTCACGTTGAATGCATAGTGGAAGAAAGCTTCAACAGCTTTGTTTTGTTCTCTAATTTCATTGGCTTGCTCTTCTTTCGTCGGTACCGTGCCTTGAAAAGGTGGAAAACTTGATGAAGCTTGGTTCTTGAGTTTCTCGAGGTATTAAACATAGGGGTCAACAGAACCGTAGCTTAGATTTTGGGAAATGAGTGATTCCTCCATCGGTGTTGATATCTCGTCGGGATTATCAGGGTACTCTTCTTCCGGTTCTTCCTCATATTCTTCTTCTGGATCTTCCTCTTCCTCCTCGGGTTCTTCCTCTTCTTCAGGTTCTTCTTCTTCTTCTGGTTCCTCTTCCATGGGTTGAACGGTCTCCTTTACAATTGGTGGCATTTGAAAGCTTTCATAGGGCATCATCACCTTCATCTTGGGTTTGCGGGACGGCCCTTCATCATTGTTGGGTTGAGAGTTAATTTTATTGAAGGTAGATCTTCCGATATGCCATCTTCGTTGATCTGAGTGGCATTGCATCCAATCGGAGGATGGAGACCTTGGTTCTTCTTTGATTGGTCGATTTGAGAGGAAAGCATAGGATGGGTGAGGATTTGGTGGAAAATATGTTGGATTGCTTGATGGGTAGTAGGGTGGTATCTCCGGTGGTTGATATGTGGAGATTTCTAACGGATAGTATGTAGGAACCTCAGATGGATGGTGCATGGGTATTGTTGGTGGGTGATAGCTTGAGTGCCTCAGTGGTTTACTTCTTTGTTTCGGTGGGCTATCGGGAACATTTATTGGATAGTGTTTGCTTCTGGGGTAATATACGGGTTTAGTTTGATCATGTTCTACATCTTGTTCGAAGTATGCTTCATAGTAACCTTCACTCATATTGTCTTCGGGAAAAGGTTCGGCGATTCCAGCCTCTTTAGCCTTGCTTACAAAATTTTCCATCATGTTCTTGAATGACATCTAACAATTTCGGTGGTTTAGAATGAGGAGGGAAAGAAAAGGTTTACCAGCCTATCTTATCCCTATTTCAAATAAACAATTAATTCATATACTTGGATCGAAGCTTAGGTATTATCTTGTAATACCTAATTCGCTAAGATCGATGGCTTTGATACCAACACTTGTCACAACCCAGACCACGGCCTAGGCGTATTACACATATGTTGGTACCACAATTGTAAATAAATCAGAGTTACGTTTAATAGCGGAAGACTTTATAACTTGTGGATTTAAAGTGTAATATTTACATTACAAAAGACGGGATTATAAAATTCCTATTTTAAGTTATAACAAAAGTATTAATTGTTCTTAATTACAAACCACCATTTTAATATTTTAAGTTTATACAAAATAGATCCGAGCTATCGGATATCTTCGCACTTCGTCACTCCAAGTGCTAACCTTGGTCACCTGCAAAATGTAAGAAAATACGTCAGCAACGAATGCTGGTGAATATGCTGACACAAAGAATATTTTCTTTACTTAATTACCCCTCGAGACTACGTAGGCCTCGGCCCAACGTGGCTTAGGAATAATCAAGTTAAAACCATAAAATTTATAAACTCAAGTCTCTATACTCGGTTCCCCCAGCTAAACACCGCAGCATTCCACTAGTTGAGTGCCTATACGTATACACAAGGTCATACTCCCCGCAGGCGAGCGTAATTGTGACCAGGTGTGGTGTGCCCACCACATATGAAAGGATCCAGACAAACGTACACTATAGCCTGAGGCCAGTATTTATACCCTTGTTTATAAATGTTTTAGAGACAGTTAGTCTCATGTAAAGTTTTTCATATAACACGTTTAACTCGTTTGAAAACAAGTTTGTAAAAGTGGGGCGTATTCACCTTTTGATTTGGATCGGCTTCAAACACCGTCCGAGGGTCTTTCCCGTTGCTATCTCGCACATGTAATACGAGTATAACCAATATGTAGTCGGATGTACAATCCAGCTTAAGACCTTTAGTCTTATTTTATAAACTTTACCTCGATGAACCTTTAGTTTAAAATCTCTTTTACTTTAAAACCTATAGTTAAAAAGTAATTTATAAACCTTTAGTTTATTTATAATACCCTACGTTTCTTCTTCTTTAAGAAACGTATTATTTTCTTTTCTTTACTATTTAAGAATAGTTATTATTACTTAAATAATATTTCCATAACAAATAATATATACTTACACACATATATATTTATCAATAATCATAATTTTATCTTTTATTCTTTTCTTTGTTATGTTTTCTTTTCTTTTATCGAGGTATCGAGAATAACCTCAACTTAAGGTTTAAGACTTTATAATATTTTATTATTATTTTATTCGGGCATTATGCCTACCTTTGTTTGGCTTATAAACCCTAACGACTTGAGCAGCACTCCAACGCCGCTTCACCTTCTTAATCAACACCTTTCTTGGCACGCCAAAGATAACACCAATCTTTCACCACTTGACGATAAACTTTTCGAGATTAATCACCATCTTGATGTCGGGATATACAAACTCCTTCTTGGTCGATATGTTGGTGGAAAGTGGCACGAACTTCGAGGAAACGTTGACACGAAAAACGATGAATCGGAACACGCTTATCGAGGAATTATGGCACGAACTTCGAGGTGGATCGATGGTATGGTTGGTATAACCTAGAGAGATGTTAGAGAGAAGTGAGAGAGTAGATTTTGGTGTGTGGAAAGTATGAACCCGTGGCCTTCTATTTATAGGAAAAATCTGGAGTCCGTCGCGGTACGCGACGGCCTCCTTAGCAAGCCCGTCGCATAACGCGACGTAGGCTGCCTGAGTCACCACATAGACCAGCCATGTGGCAACACGTGGCAGGCGTTGTGCCACGTGTGGACACGTGGCGGACGTGTTGCCACGTGGAGACACACTGTGCCACTGTCTGCCACGTTGCACACGTGTCACACTATGTCAGACCACGTCATCGCGATACGCGATGACGTTGGTTCAACAGCGATCGCGTATCGCTGTTGACTCTTCCAGAAGATTTTGACCAAGCCCTTTGCGCTACGCGATGGGCTTGTCCTTTTGTCCTGTCGCATATCACGAGAGGACAAGAAAACATAATTTTATTTTTAAACCTTTAGGTTTGGATATTTGCATATATGGTCCCTTGACTTTGGATGTTTGACATTTTTAACTCAAAATTTACGTGATGTTACAAAATCAACTATAAGGTTGGACAATTTAATATTGAAAAAATATATTGGAGAAATGTTAAGTTTCGTCTCTCAAATAAGTTAGATGTTACTTGTTCTTGTTCAAAGTCTGAAACATATGGGATGTTATGCAAGCATATCTTATATGTATTGATAAAAAAGAATGGTCAACCCGTCCATGATCATTATATTTTACCTAGGTGGACACTTGATATTAGATATAAGTTGGCTTATTGCACTATTGGGATCGAAGACACATATAATGGGAATGAGGTGAGTGCATTAACTCTTAGGATTGGGCTTGAAGAGAATGATGATTTGTGTATGGGCTTGAAGATATGTGTAATGTTTTGGGGTCTTTGAGTACTGTATTGATTTTTTTTAATTTGATTAGATACTAAGATTTTTGTGTTTTCTCGTAATGTTTTACTATGGTGGATCTGTTTTTAAAAGTAGTATAAATTGAAACGGGTTAAAACGTAGAAGTTTTAAATGAGGCAGATTAAAATGTAGCAATATATATAAATGTAAGCAGGTCAAGAGTGAGCTATTTAAACCAAATTTAAAACTAAGCTACATGAAGCATCATAAAGTGTACAAAGTCAACTTGGCTATAATCAATAATTAAAATACTGAGTTAGATGCTAAAAAAAAGTAAAAGTCAATGAAAGAGGAACGGTAATGGTTGATGGAAGCGAAACTGCTGCAAGTTAAAACTAGGGTAGCTAATTCTTAAGTTGTAAAATTGATTAATCTTGTTCGTGTTTAAAATATTAAGCTAAATCTTTTGTTCAAGTAGGAACTCTAACCAAATTTTTGTGGTATAGCATGTTTATATTGTATGTTAAAAAACATGAAATGAAAATCAGTTGAGAACTTTTAAGTCCCTTCATTTTATAACTAACTGAATGGAATGACCGATTGTTAAAATGAAGCAAATCACAATATAGTGAAGTAATAAAATACGAGACAAAATAAAATGGCCTGATAAACAAGTCAAATATCAACATTTAAAATGAAATGGGTCACAATACAATGAACTAACATTAATCGGGTCAAATACAAAAACTTAAAATGAAATGGGTACAAGACCAGAGGTTGAAACATACATTCACATTTGATGATAATTGTAAAAAGAATGTAACTTTCTTTACAACATAGAAAATTATAATCTACCAGGCACACAATTCATAAAATCTCGTCCAACAGCTTTTATATCAATATAATAAAGGATGTCAAATTGCCTTTGGTGCAAAGCATGTAGCCGACACAAAATAACACCATCATTTCCTTCACCTCAAAATGCTTCTTCCGTAACTCAATCAATTGTTCATGAACAAATTTCATACTCAATCTGCAAGGAAAGAATATGAGGCGAATACGCACAACAGTTAGAGCTGTAAACAAGCTGAACTGAGCAGAGACAGATTGGGCTCGGGCTTGAACCCAAAGTTAAACGAGCCGCTTAGACTATGTGGAGCTCTGCACGTTTATTTGACAAGATTGAGCTCGGATCGTAAAAAAACTTGAGCCAAACTCGTTAAGTTTTATTTATTTTTATATTTTTAATTTTATACACGCTGATATACACAAGACAAAAAATATATTTTTTTAGTATTGCAAAACTTATAAACTATATAACCCTGGCTCCGGCTCAGCTCAGTCACAAAACCTAATTGGCTCGGGCTGGCTCGTTTTCAAACATGCTTTTTATTTAGAGAAAGCTTCAAGCTATTCACGAGCTTTTTAACAGCTCTAACAACAGTGAACAGATCAATTATCAAATTAAATAATTACCTTAACAACCCGACAACAGTGAACGGGTCAGTGATCAAATGAAATAATTACCAAAATTGAGGTTTTTGGGCCCGACAATGCAAGCATCGTCTATAACAACAATTCCAACAGATGCTCAGCATAGTCGTTGTGACACATAAGAATATTGTCCAACATACAACATCAGTGCCAATAATATAACAGCCTCATATTAACACTAGATTCAAACACAAAACATAATAAAATTCAATCAACCTATAGTTGACAATTACTAGGTTTAATGAATAGAATTTGAAATTCATCAATAGACGAATTCTTATATTTCTTTCGTGTAATTTAAGAATGCTTACCGCTCTGGATTTCATCAACTTTTGGAGTAGAATCGATTGAAACCCTTAAGGAACCTAGTCAAACGAACAATTCTCTAGGCCAAGATCTAAGAATTAGATTTTGAAGTAGGATACCCCCGATCTCTAGGCCACTCTAGGTTTCACACAACAAGCTCGCTACGAGTTTAACCAAAAAAGTGAATGAGAGGAACGAATGATGGAGAGGAATCAGGAAATTATGGATTCAATTAGATTTGGATCAAAACTACGCATTTTTGATGGTTTTGCATCTAATTTAGGTATATAACAGCTGTATATTCACTTTTCCACACACACACACACACACACACATATATAAGGTTTGGATCAAATACAAATGAAATTAACGTGCTAAATGTGATAATCAAGTAGAGTAATTATGTAATTACGTCATAGAGTAATTACATAATTACTTTATGACGTAATTACATAATTACTCTACTTGATTCTCACGTTTAGTACGCTAATTTCATTTTTACATTAACTTTCCCCTATATATATATATATGAATTAATAAAAACCGGGGGTTGAAGGTTCGGGTTTGTTAAAGTTATAATTTATTAAGTGTTACTAATAGGCAATAATAATATTATCAAAGCAAAAGAGTTTTTTAAATATAAAAACCAAAATCCGCGTCCAAGGGGGCTTGAACCGACGTTTGGCCGGTTCTTAGTGTCTTAAACAAACACGCACCGCTCGATAGCCTCTAAACTATCGCGCATGGCCGGTTTTTGAGTGTCTTTAACTTGTGAAAGATGTTGGCTTGAAATGATATAAACAGATTTGAAAATTGAATCCCCCGAGTTCAAAGATAAACCCTAGGTCCGAATCCGTCCATTTGATCAACGAATACCCTTTGTCAATCAAAATTGATAGTGGGCTTTTGTTGAAGAATGAAATTCGAACCCAAAGAAAACAACAAGTACCTTGACTGATCACGAGTTGAATAAGATCAATGAGTTAGGATTTGGCACTCAAGCTCGAAATCGATAAGGGTCTGGACGGCTTCAATTAGTGAAACTGAGTTAGGGTTTGGTTTTGTGATGGTGCAGAGATGGTGTGGTCACGATTAATTGCGTTTTGATCGTGTTTATATAGTGTTTTAGGGATGAGTTAGTCGCGGCTTAACTTTAAACGAATTTGCTGTCAAATCGTTGTCATTTACCATGTTTAAAGGGTCGGTGGGATTCGTTTAAGGTTAAGGAATGATTTGGTATAACCAATTTCTTTGATTGTGCCGAAAATTACGAATAAAAAAGAAGGGGGGTTGTGATCGTCGGTGGTGATGGTGGGAATGGGAGATTGGGTGGGAAAACCAAGTGGATAATATTTGCAGATAAGTCCCTAGCCTTTAGTTATGGGTGCAAAAGTGGGTAAAAGATTAGTTTAGAGGCTATTTATGCAATATCCACATAGATAATTATTAATTCAATATAAACTCACATAATTAAGAAATAAATAAATAAATTGATTAAACGCGGGATTTTTATAAATGAAAAATTCGTTCACAAACCGGGCCGGGTAAAAATTACAAAAACATAAATATGCAAAAATTTGAAATGTTACAGAGGGCGTGTGGGCGATGGTGTGGACAACTTAGTGGACACGAATCATTAATATATGGTGCTTAATTTGTATATATATATATATATATTAAAATTTTCAATAAATAAGTAAACCAATAATTTATCTCCATCTCACTCCACCAACACATTTTACATTTCAGTCTATTATATTAGCAACTTTGTGTGAGTGTGAAAGTTTCAAATATTATATGACACCTATGTTGCGAACTCACACTTCACATGAGAGAAAGTAGATATGGTGGTGGTAGTTGGTGTGGCACTTGACTAGAATTTACTAGTAACCCATTGCGGCATTGTTAGTAGTACTTCTAAGTTCTGACCCTAAGTTATGTATTAGACTGTTTGCCATTACTATACATATAAAACGTATAAAAATGTGTAGAAATGTTTTTTTAATACGATTCGCTTTGAGATGAACCGAATATCCAAGAAAGGCAAGAGAAAATGAAAATAAAAAAAGGAAACTTAAGTTTTTTTTATTAACTATTAAATCAAACTGAAAGACGGTATATCCAAACATAGAGGAATGAAGAGAACTAAGAAGCCAACAAACTTTGAGATAAAACAATAACCCATTTTTATCTTGTGCTTATTTGATAACTATAACAAACTTCTTGATATTCTCTAATCCAAATATCACATGAATTGCGGATATTCCTAGCGGGCCAGGTGTGGGTCGGATCATATGATGAACCCTACTCGTATCATATTTAAATTCAAATAATCACATTGGTGAGTTTGAAATTCCTACATTCGAAGTTGATTCGAAAATCGAATACAAAATTCGGATCCAATTTTTAAAATTCCTATTCATTATTGAATATGAATTAAGGGGATGTTTGGGATTGCTTATTTTATCATTTTTATGACTTATAACTTGTTTTCTAAAAAATCATGAGTGATTTGGTAAAGTTGAAAAATTATGAAAGTAATAAGTCATAAGTTACCATTTTATAACTTACAACGAAACGTCCTCTAAATAGATTTTTAGGTGGGTGATGATGATGGTATATGTATGTATGCATGATGCATGTTAAAAATGGTGTGTGTGTGAGAGAGAGAAAAAGAGAGGGCGATGGATGGCACGAGAGTCAAGGGAAGCAAAAGTTGAAGATGGTATGTAACAAGTGGAGAAACGGTGGCATTTGGTTTTTGGAGTTTAGTTTAATCTCCTTGTCTCCTTGTCTTCAGTATGCCCTCTTTGAAACCTCTTTTGCCTTCTTCCCCCACTACCAAACAAAACCATTACTTTTTTCCTCCTAACCACTTTTCAGACCTCATTTTTATCTTTATTATATTTATTTTTTACAAGACTCCAAATACTTTCACCCTTCATTCTATAACTCTTAGTTGGCAGTATCAATAGGTGTTCAAACGATTCTATTATATATTTTTTTCTCCAATTTCTTTATCCTCTCTATTTCTTTTCCTTTCTTTTAAAATTCCAATTTCTTTGATATGAAATATATTTCAAATTATTAGATTAGTTAAACTAATTACATTTTCATTTCTATATTTTACTTTTGAAGTTATGTTTAAGTGGCTATGATGACTGTATGTTTGTTTAATCTTTTATAAAAATAAGATAATCAAAATGACAGAATGTAATCATTCACATCTAGCTTATTTAAAATATGTAACTCTTATTATTATTGTTCAAAAGTTTGTCTTCAATTTACAGGTTTCCAAAGTAAGTAACAATAATAACAAAATATTTGTATAAAATTACATGTCAAGTTTTTGTATTTTGTATATACTAAAAAAGGAAACGGGTATGATATTGATATGTACATGCCACCTTTAATTCAAACAAGATGAAGGTGAATGGTGGTGATTAGCATTTAGCGTTTGGCTTTGGTATGGGGTGTTTGGACGGATGAGTAATAAAAGCAAAAGGTGTTTTGGCCACCCCTCTTTGATTCCCCATCCACCTTAAGACATGACAAAAACATTTCTTAAATTCTTTTTCTAATTTCTCAAATATTCCAAATTTAATAACATGCCACTATTTATTCATAGCATGCTACTGCACGTTTGAGAATATTAATATCCCTAATTACGATAAATATTCGAAGTTTATGACCTTTTATGAAAATGCTCATTGGAGTTCGTTATTTTATTTTATTTTTCCAAAATCCCGTTAATATATATATATATATATATATATATATATATAGGGGAGAGTTATTTTGAGAACCATAGTGAGTTTTAAGAACTTTAAGAACTCAATTTTGAACCATACATTTAATTAAATGATTTGAAATATGTGGCTGGGATTAAATTTAATTGAAAAATAAAGTAGGAGAGAGAATAAGTATTTTTGATAATTACACAAGTTTAAACGTTAGTTACACATATGTAAAAAGTCGGTTCGGTGTGTAAAAAAATACTGTAATTTTTTGTACAACACTTACACTTACGTATTACACATGTGTAAAAAAAATTTGTTACGTTGAGTTCTTTCAAGTTTTTAAAACTCAAAGTGGTTCTCAAAAGAAATCAATCATATATATATATATATATATTGTGACACCCGGTAAATTCCCAATCCCTTAAACCAAGTAATCAACCTAAATATTAGGTAATTATGTTATATGCGCCTTGCGTGAGCGCGCTATGTTAGAACCAGCGCGTGCATTTGTTATGTGCGCCCTGCGCGAGCGCGCCATGTTAGTCAGCGCGTGCATTTGTTATGTGCGCCCTGCGCGAGCGCGCCATGTTAGTCAGCGCGTGCATTTGTTATGTGCGACCTGCGCGAGCGCACCATGTTAAGAACCAGCGTGGGCATATGTTATATGCGCCATGCGCGAATGTTTTGGCTTTATGTTTTC